>NC_134358.1:182879905-183037405 GCF_048569485.1 Anomaloglossus baeobatrachus
GGGTTCTGGGGAAAGTGGTGTGAAGCCAGCGACTGTACATTGTTCTGCGTCTGCCCTGGCAGCTTCCTGATTCTCGCCTGTACATTCTGTGTGCACAGTGTGATCGCTCAATGAACCAAAATGTTGTTATTGTACGTT
The DNA here is from genome assembly GCF_048569485.1 of Anomaloglossus baeobatrachus. Taxonomy (NCBI): domain Eukaryota; kingdom Metazoa; phylum Chordata; class Amphibia; order Anura; family Aromobatidae; genus Anomaloglossus; species Anomaloglossus baeobatrachus. The sequence goes on from NC_134358.1 coordinate 182,880,044, forward strand.
ATGGAAAGTGGAAGTACAGTATCTGAGTAATATGAATACTGCGTATTGGTAGCATTCAGTTCCACCATCAATGATTTGCTCAGATACCACAAATCATAGGCGAAATGCATCATCACCGGTCTTGTGAATGTATTATAAGGCTGGGCACAAAAATGTAGAATCTGGAAAGAACACATAGTTAATTAAAACTTTCTTCAAAGTTTTTAATTTGATAGAAAAGTAATATATTTACCCTAATCTGTTCACTGAAATGCTCGTTATCTGAGGCTGTTTTTATACTTTTACATGTTTGGTCATTTAAGAACACATAGGACATATAATAGATTAGTTCTGGTTGTTGTTATAATGTGTTAGTTTCACAAAGTACCGTATTTTCCGGGTTTTAAGCCCCTTTTTTTTTCTCCCAAAGCTGGGGTTAAAATGGGGGGTGCGTCTTATAATTCTGATATGGCTTACCAGAGTGGCGGTGCTGGAGCGTGGTTACAGGATGCAGGGTTGGCGATACTGAGGGCTCGGAGGAGTGGGTGTCACCGCAGTGAAGTAGCTCAGGAGGGTCAAAGGACGGAGGTTCGATGATGCGGTGGGCGCCATTGATCTGACAGTGGTTGACGCGATGGACTTCAAGAAAATGGCTGCTGAGTCTTATCTGCACATACGCCGCCTCTGGGGCAATTATCTTGAAGTCCATCTCGTCAACCATGGGCAACTCGATGGAGCCTGCAGTCCGCCAGTAGATCAATGGTGCCTGCTGCCGCGACACCCTGACTCTGCAATATCTCCGACCCTCTGTCCACTGACCCTCCTGAGCCGTGACGCCCCCTCCTTTGAGCCTGCAGAATCGCGTACCCTGCCTCCTGTGACACCTCTTTCCCCACCCCCCCCACCCACTTCCCGAGCCGCTCCACCACCACTGCTCACCCCTGGTGAGATATTATAAGGCCTAAGCCACACAGCGAGAAAATCAGTGCGAATGGAGTGCGATAAAACATTGCATTCCACTCGGACCAATTCTAGCCTGTGTCAGTACGAGCCATTATTTTCTCAGCCCTAATTGGGCCGAGAAAACAATCGCAGCATGCTGCAACTGTAATGCGAGACTCTCTTCTCTCGCACCCATTCTATTGAATGGGACGAGAGAAAAATCGCACTGCACTCGCAGTACACCGGTGTACTGCGCGTGCAGAGCGAGAATCGCAATATCCAGCTACGGAGGAGAGAGGGAGATAAATCCCTCCCTCCCCTCCTCAGTGCCGGCCCGCCCCTCCTCTCCTCAGTGCCGGACCCCCCCCCACAGCTGAGGTCCGCTCGCATAGTCGGACCTCAGTCGCATGGATACTAGCTAGTGATGAGCGAGTATGCTTGTTACTACTCGGTACTCGCACGAGTATCACTGTACTCGGGCTACTCGGCGGGGACCGAGTAATCTCGCGATACTCGTGCTGTACTCGTGGTCTTCATGTTGGCGCTCTTTTTACAGCCATCCCTTATGCAGGGATTGGCTGGCAGACCACTGCAATGCCACAGCCCTGTTGTGGAATTGCAGTGATTGGCCAGCCCGCACAGCGTGACCGTGCCTTTAGCCCGACACTTCCCCGCTCGGCTACGGCCCCTCCCGCACTCCACTCCGCGTGTGTATATATATATATGCACGCTTACACACACACGCACGTTTTTTTTTTAATTTACAGTTTTCTGGTTTCTACATGCTGCCGGGGGTGATTTCACAAAAATACTCGGGTCTCCCATAGGATAACATTGGGCTCGGTGCTCGGGCCGAGTACACGAGTATCTTGGGATGCTCGGCCCGAGCCTCGAGCACCCGAGCTTTTTGGTACTCGCTCATCACTAATACTAGCATGACACTCAGCTCCTGCTGTGCTGCCAGCACGAGCCGAGTGTCATGCGAGCATCGCACTAGTGCCCCGTGTGGCCCCGGCCTAAGATGCACTCCTCTAAATTTGGGGTGCGTGCTGTAATCCGGTGCATCTTATAAAACGAAAAATACGGTAGTTTGTTTCCAGAAAGAAGATATTAGGTTTGACAATTTATAAGCTGATGTAGAATTTAGTAGGGTGAATGGGATCCTATAGCTTTTTGATGTTTTCTAAATTAAGGAAATATAATGGTGGGGGAAGGAGAAGGTACAGGAGGGGATAGAAACATTTTATTTGTTAGGTTAATGTACAGGTGATGTCAGTGCATTTCCCACTTCTTTCTCTTGCGGGGTCTGACGTATCAAGCTGCCGGTTTTGGTAAAACCTTTGAATAATAATAGTTTGTGGTTTTCATTTTTGTCTATTATATTCAGTTTCCTCAGTAACTTGTACAGAAGTAAACACAGAAAGCTCCAGTGCTTGGAAAGTTTTGCATCATTGTCCTGTTCCTAGTGACGGGGAAATCTAATTTGTAATCGGTGTCTGGTTTTGGTTAAGTTCATGGAGGGAGATAGGATAGCTGAGAGTATGTGCCCGACATCACTACTGATGTGACCATTGCTGGCCACATTAGTTATCATACAACGCTAAAGCTGTGAGATTTCAGAAATGTCATGCACAATCTTGCTTTATTTTTCTTTTCTTTTCCCATTCAGTGTTCCTGAAATCTGCACCACGTCAATTTTTGCTGCATTTTTTGCCCAAAAAACAATGAGAGTGTGCAAACAAACGCAGCAATCAGGTTTTGCTGCTTTTTTTTGTGTGAATAAAACTAACTATATTAAGCATATACCATAGACAAATCGCACATCTAATCTGCAGCAATACCTGCGTTTTGAGCTTTACACTTTTACTGACTTGAGAGCAGATTTTGGCTGCAGAAAAAAAACATGTGAACTAGTCCAGTGCCCCCTCAAAAAAAAAAATAAATAAATGTTAACAGCCGCTAGAGGTTTTTCACTACCTTTCATTTATCCTAACTCTTCCTAACTAACACTTTCCTCATTTACTTCTGCTACCTACCCTGCTCCTGACCCCATCATTGGCGTACCCAGCTCAGTTAGTCCGATTCCGGCCTCCAGACCAGAAGGATCAAAGCTAGAGCATCATTAAGGTATACGCACCACAGTGAGATCAGCTTACAGGAGCAGAATAGGTAACAGAAGTATATTAGGAAAGTGTTAGTTAGGAAGAGTTGGGACAAATGAAAGTGGCTGACAGTAGTGGAAAACCTCAATGCTGTGAGTTATCATCTGTAACTTAAGGCCCAGTCACACACACAACGACTTACCAGCGATCCCGAAAACGATGCGACCTGATAGGGATCGCAGGTAAGTCGCTGGGAGGTCGCAGTTGAGATGTCACATAGTCAGATCTTACCAGCAATGCAGGAACGATACAGGTTGCAGTAGCAACCTGTATAACGATCTCAGCAGTCACTGTGACCCTGTCACACAGTGTCAAACACAGCGATGTGTCCTGCCCAGCAGGAGGTCGCCTTTGAAGAAAATTGCCTGGACCATTCTGCAACGATTCGAGATCAGAGATCAGAGGGGTCTGATCGCTGGTAGGTGTCACACATAACAAGAACGCTAACGGGATCGCTACTGCGTCACAGAAACCGTGACTCAGCTACGATCTCGCTAGCGATCTCGTTATGTGTGACGGTACCTTTAGAAATGACAATCAACCGCCTTTCCAAATCTCTCAACTGTTCTCACAATTCCACAGTTGATTTTCTTCTTACATTGTGGTAAGTGGCAGCATGGATGACATGTCCCTGTGTGTTTTGCTTGGACACACGGTTCGTGGAAAACGAAAAAACCGTGTATATGTGAACAGGACCATAGATTATGATGGGGATATGTTGGGTCTGGGAAAAAAGAAAACGGAAACAAATCTGATAGCTGAAGGAGTAATAAGTTTGGTTTTTGGAGTTATTTTTGCAGAAAAAGTTCTTTTTGCTGTATTGCTATGTGCCGGAAACACCGGGCATTATATTATCTCACAGTATAACGGTAGACCTATGTAAGCCGGGCATCATTAACAATATTGTTAGTAAATAGGGCTGGGTGGATCCGGACTGTTAAAGTCCGGATCTGCACGGTTTCAAAGTTGCCCGGGTGTGTGATCCGGAACTCGAGAAAATAACAAAGGAAAAATGAGAATCAAGCTAGTGCTTCGCACATACCGAGGCTCCGGCACAGCTGTCCGCTGCTCCTGCCGCATCCCTGGGCCGCTCGTCGCATATGCACGGCTTTCACCACCCACCAGCCCGGTCTAGTGTCTGTGATTGGTTGCAGTCAGACATGAAACATCGCCGGCGTGGCTCATCTAGGACCACCTGGTGCACAATTCATGCACTGGGAGGCGCAGGCTGAGCAAAGGGGGAAACCTCGCCGGCATGGCTCCTTCAAAGCTGCCTGCTTCATGAACCAGGCCGCTCAGGCTGCACAAAGGAGCACACATCGCGGCCAGCTCATGAAGCAGGCTGCTCCTCCACTAACCTTCCACCCCCACCATTTTGAACATGCCCCCTATCACGTGACAAATTACATCATACCTGGAAGGAGCCCATACATTCTAGCATCTACTATTACTTTTAGTGCACGATCTAGACCCATGCAGCACCGGAAGTGAATGTGCGACCTGGAAGCAGCTTTCCGCCATGACACTGAGGTTTGGTGAATACACGGTGCCCCCTCCTATCCCCCTATCTCTTCCACCCACCAACATTTTTAATCCCCGGATTCTGGTTCTCAGTGTATACAAGTGTATGGTTACCTGATCCGGATTTTTTTTTTTTTTGGAGTAGGGACCCGCCGATCCCGTTTTTTTTGTGAGTCCTCCCAGCTCAATTAGTAAACTGATCAGGGGTAACTTCAGATGGAAGCAGACAATAGTGTGCACAGTCTGTGCGGTGTTTTGATGGTTGCATACATGTTACCAATAACACGCCATGTACACGGTCCCTCGTGCTCTAATTAGCAAATAAAGAAAAAAAGGAGTGAAAAACATTGCATGTTTAATTGGCGCTTGTGAGGTAAATGATGTCCCCCATGTCTTTTCTCTTAATTTAGCCGGCATTTTCTCCCAGTGTTTCATCAGTTTTGCGAATCTTGTACAAATATTACAAAGTGCATATTACACAAACAAATGGAAAGCTTTGCTGCGCGGAGCCAAAAAAGTAAACTTGTGTTGCAGAGTAGTAGTAAAAAGTGCATTAAAAATGCTTATTTTTTTGTGCTTAAAGAAAACCAAAAGTTTCTATTCGATTTTGTTGTTTTTATTTTTTATTATGTCATCATGGTTTAGTCCTTCTTTCAGTTGCTCTGTCAGAAATGCTTAACTTCTTCACCCCCGGGCATTTTCCATTTTTTTTGTTTGTTTTTTTTTTCGCTCCCCTTCTTCGGAGAGCCATAACTTTTTTTATTTTTCTGCCATATCAGGGCTTTATTTTTGCGGGACGAGTTCTACTGTAAATCGGCAAAAAAATTCAAAGTGCAAAAAAATTGCAAAAAAAAAGCGCGATTGCATGATTTTGTGAGATTTTATTCAGTGTTCTCTATTTGGTAAAACTGATGTGTCAGAGTGATGCCTCGGGTCAGTACGAGTTCGTAGACACTAAACATGTATAGGTTTACTTTTATCTAAGGGGATAAAAAAAATTCAGAAGTTGGTCCCAACAACAGTGGCCATTTTTTGTGCCATTTTTCAGGATCTATAGCTCAGTGACTGCTTATTTTTGCTTCTTGAACAGACTTTTTTTTTTTTTTTTTAAACCAAATTTTTATTTTTCTTGTAATAGTAAAATAGGGTACAGAATGAAGAAAATAAGGGTCAACAAATCAAAATATCAAACAACATAGTCTCTGTTACATTGCACTGTGACATTTTCACAGCGCAATCTAAGGGCTTAACAGGTGCGAGTGGGTTGCAAATCCACTTGTGCCTGATAGCCGTACATGTCAGCTGTTCAAATCAGCTGACATGTGCAGCGATCGCTGCCGGCGGCAGCAGGCTGGGGTTGACCTGACACGATCCATGACGTACCCAGTACGTCATGTGTCGTGAAGAAGTTAAAACGGCGTATTTTAATTCTATATTTTTTATATGGCGTGATAAAGAATTTCTGCTTCTAACTTCTGTCCGGTGACGACACAAGCTGAAATATGGTTTGTTTCTGTTCACTGCTAAAAATATCCAGCCTTCTTGTTATTAAAATTGGCTCAATTTGCTTACATTTTTCTGACTTTTTAGACTAAAGATTGACTAAAGCCTCTAAATCAAGTAACTAAATATTTAAAAAGTTAAAATCTAAATGAAATTTAGGCTTTACATTAATAGTTAATCCACTTAATACATTTGTGTATAGGTTTCTTGCTAGTTTCTAACATTGTTCAGTGGCTGCCTTTTTAAAAGTATACAGAACTACTGGCTCTGTATACCAGGACTAGGCTGTGTGCGCATGTTTGCTGCAGTTTATCGTGCGGATTGTGGCCCAAATCTGCAGGTCTCTCCATATACCAGCAAAGGCCTTGCCCTTCCAAGCATTAATTTAACAGATATCGCACAAAAAAAATGCATGCGGTTTTTTGGTGCAGAAAATTTCTGCAGCGTGCGCACATACTCTTAGACCAGATAATCAGTAGTTGTATTTAGAAATTCAATATAAGAAGAGTTTTTCTTTAAATGTAGAGTCTACCAGAGACAGCTCAATCTACACCGATGATGTTGCACTTTATGCCTTTGTTGATTGAGTTTATCGGTATATTTTAATTTCATATCGTTGAGACCTAAATGGATTAAATCATCCACAGGAAATATGTATAAGGCTATGTTCACATAGGGAGTTTTTGCTCAGGTTTTTTCTGCAGCAAAACATCAGGTTTTGCCAGGAAATAACCTGCAGTTTTTCACTTCTTCATTGATTTGTATGGGTAAAAAGCGTGGTAAAAACACTGAAAGCATGGAAATGCTCACAGCAAAAACCAAGGTGGTTAACAAAAATCTCATAGACTTTGCTGGGATTGTGAAGGCTGAGTTTTATTAGCATGGATTTGCATAAAACCAAGGCAAAAAAACATGCTAAAATGTGCCCTTTGTGAACATAGCCCAAGACACGCATTGTGTTGTGTGTTTTTTTTTTTTTTTGTTTGTTTTTTTTATTATTTCATTATCTTTAGGGTCACGTGCACACATTGAGCATTTGGTGAGTTTTTTAACCTCCGTATTTGCAACCCCAAACCAGAAGTGGTTAAAAACATGATGAAGTGGTGCACTCAACATGTACACGTGACCTTAATGTAAAACGTTTATTGGTAATACCCCAACATTTTATACAATGAGAAATGCCTAATATCCAAGTCAAGGTTTAGGAAAAAGAGTTTTTACTTCCGTCTTTGTAAGCCAAAACCAGGAGTGGTTATAATATATATAAAATACTATAAGGCTATGTGCCCACGCTGCGGAAAATTTGTGTAATTTGCCGCGATTTTTTCACGGAAATTCCACGGATTTTTCAATAATCCGCAGTACAGCGAGTCCCCAGCCATCTCTATGGCATTTTGCAACTGCTGTGCCTATGCTGCGGTTTTTGGGGTTTTTTTTATGCCACGGAAATAATGCGGATTTCCCTGCGGAGAATCTGCAGCTTGTCAATTATTATTCCTGCGGATTTTTCCGCAGGGTCCCATACTTGCCTGCCTTGATAGCAGACACCGAAGTCACTTCCTCTAGTGCAGAGGAGCACGGTGGAGCCAGGAGCAGGAGGTGGTGGGCGGGGCCTGCACGAGCTCTGGTCATGTGACAGCTGCAGCTAGTTCAGGGTCGCCCACCTTCTCCTGCACAATGCAGACACTGACAGACACGGCCGGAAAGTGAAGTGCTGCGTGATGGAGGCAAGTATGAACTCCCCAATCACTCAGCACTTGTTCTGCATTGAGGATGCAGTGCTGAAGCCATGGTACTGTATCCTCAATGCAGAATACCGCAGCATATCCGCAGGACATGGACACGCCCTTCCTGTTTTATACATATCTGTAGGACATTCCGCAAGAAAAACGCAGCATGTAAACAAAGTTGTGCTACGGATTTCTGGGAGCTCCTGCGGATATATCCACAGGACACTTTCCCTGTGGGCACATAGCCTAAGGGTATAATAGAAGCACGGGCACCACTTCGGCACTTTTTACCCACTCCTGGTTTTGGTTTAAAAATTCTGGGGTAAAAGACTCCCCAAATATTCCGTGTGCACGGGGCCTAAAGTACAGTAGTGCCCATACATAGACTTTTCTAGTGGCTAGATTTTCATCATTCTTCTAATTTCATGACTCCTCACTACAAACCAGTCCAGAAACCAAAATGGATGTGATGAAGATTTCCAGGTCAGAGACTTTGAATTCTTTCATACCTAGATTCAATATGGGGTTGTTGGAGACTATTTCTCCCATAAGAAGCCATTTCTGGCTTTTGTTCCTCATTGTCTGCCTTCTTGATGACTTCTCGATTTCACATTTATGTCCTGGCTGTGAATGATGTGAGCTGATCTTTACATGCTTTACTGTTTAAGATGTTGTTTTAGGAAGCGGCATATTTTAAGCGCTACATGTGTATTTAGTGGCCTGATATACCTCGGTGGCCTATGTACAAATATAAGAAGGGATATAGTAATTCAACTGCAGTTCCAATATAAACACACATATTAGATTTGGATAAGTGTTTAAAGGGAACCTGTCATGTTAAGGAAAAAACTATTAACCTGTAGATATGTGCTGACCTGCTGGTTAATGGCATTGAAGCTGTGTGGCTACCGCACTGAAAACCTGGCTGCCAGGAGGAAATTAACTTTGTTCCTCCCTGCAGCTTCAGGCTTTCAGTTATGAAGGGGCAGTCGGTGTGGCTTCAGTCACTATACAGCACATGGTGAACAGCAGCTGTAACTACGCCCTAGCACTGCGTGACAGCCTGCTCTGCATTGATTTACTAATGAGCCAACTGTCCGTCAATGCTGAGGTGTTATTACAGCTGCCATAGACTCAGTGGTGACTTAAATGCACCTGCTACGCCTCGATGACTGAAAGCACGAGGCTGCCTGGAGGAATAAAGTTCTTTTAATCCAGGCTCCTGGGCTTTCAGTGCTGCAGCCACACTGCTTCAGAATGCCATTATCCTGCAGATTAATCCTATGTATGTAAGTAATGTGTTTTCCACATGACCGGTTCTCTTTAAAAAGCATCTGTCAGCAGGATTTTGCGCCCCAAAATATTTCTATATGCATGTAGACTTTTCAAAGACAGCAATACAAGTCAGTTCATCATTCTTCCATTACTGAGAAGTCAGCTTTTGAGTTGATATGAAAATCAGGCTGAAGAGCTCTGGTAGCTTTGACGCCTCTGTCACTCCAGCTCTATTCCCTACCCATCGCCGCCTCTTCCTGCTTGGATGAGTACTCCATTGCCTGAAGTTACAGTGTAGACTTCAGTCAAGCTAGTGGAGGCGATGCTGGGCAAAGAATAGAGCTGGAGTGTCAGAGGCTTCATACCTACCAGAGCTCTTCAGCCCAATTTCCATCAATTCAAACTCTGATTTCCACTGAATAATGGGCTGGTCATGTAAAGTTATTATTGGTCTTGTCTTTGAAAGAGCTACATACGCATATAAGTAGGGTGTGAACTCCTGCTGACATGTTCCCTTTCATTTTGAAAAAACATCAGATGTAAAATGGCTTGATGGTTCTAAGGGTGGTGTCACACACAGCGACGACGACAACGACGTCGCTGCTACGTCACCATTTTCTGTGACGTTGCAGCGACGTCCCGTCGCTGTAGCTGTGTGTGACATCCAGCAACGAGCTGGCCCCTGCTGTGAGGTCGTCGGTCGTTGCTGAATGTCCAGCTTCATTTTTTGGTCGTCGCTCTCCCGCTATGACACACACATCGCTGTGTGTGACAGCGAGAGAGCGACGAACTGAAGCGAGCAGGGAGCAGGAGCCGGCGTCTGGCAGCTGCGGTAAGCTGTAAACATCGGGTAACCAAGGGAAGACCTTTCCCTGGTTACCCGATATTTACCTTCGTTACCAGCATCCGCTCTCACTGCCAGTGCCGGCTCCTTGCTCTCTGCACATGTAGCTGCAGTACACATCGGGTAATTAACCCGATGTGTACTGTAGCTAGGCGTGCAGGGAGCCAGCGCTAAGCAGTGTGCGCGGCTCCTTGCTCTCTGCACATGTAGCTGCAGTACACATCGGGTAATTAACCCGATGTGTACTGTAGCTAGGAGAGCAGGGAGCTAGCGCTAAGCAGTGTGCACGGCTTCCTGCTCTCTGCACATGTAGCACAGCGATGCGTGTCGTTATGATCGCTGCTTCTGCTGTGTTTGACAGCTAAGCAGCGATTATAACAGCGACTTACAAGGTCGCTGTTGCGTCACAGAAAATGGTGACGTAACAGCGACGTCGTTGTCGCCATGTGTGAACCCAGCTTAAAGGGACCAGTCCTATAAAGGATTACTAACCTTACCAATTCGTATTTACATCCCATAAAGACAAGTTGTGCAGCTTTTCCTAATGCAAAGTAGATCACACCTAAGATCAGAGAGAGTCCTTGAAGGAATGCTGCGTATGTTCCGCTTCTTGAACCTGCCATGAGGTGGTTGAGCACACATTAATGAGTGTGCCTATCTATGGCAGAGCGTGACGCAGGTAATTAATATAGACAGTATGACAGATCCATTCTTTGTGAAGAATATTCAGCTCCAAAGCAGTTCTCTGTTCATTACTTCAATGTCCCCGCTGCTCTCTGTAAACAAAACTTTATGAACAGTATACCAGATCCCACCGCTGCACACAACTACAGGGTTATTATAGAGTTACTAGATTGAAGGTTCAACAAGCAATTAATAAAAACAAAACACGTGTAATTGTGTCCTGCAGACCTTGGGCTTCTTTTTTTACCTCTACTCACCAGTGTGACCAAATCTGTTATCCTGAGGTGCTGGAACTGGAAGGAACTCTCAGGCCAAGTGCTTACTCCCTTTTTTTGTTGTTGTTGTGGTTGTTCCTAAATGTAGCTATTTTTGCTTTAATGCAGTCTTTGTAAAGTGATCTACACAATCTGTAAGAGCATGTGGGTCAATGTTTTTTTGAAATCCTTTTGTACAAATTTTATTTTTAGCCAGAAATCCATGCATTGTTTAAAGAGGACCAACCACCTGCCTGTCCTCCTCCCCCTTGTCCTTCCTCCCCCTTGTCCTTCCATCTCATGATTCAGACAAAATTCCCAATGGAAAATTCACTGTAATGAGGCAGAGGGGGTCACTTTGAACTCCCGTCTGGCCTGTGGCCGACTGTGTCCTTTTTAGGCGTGCACAAAAGTGCACTCCACAACAGTTTTGTTCACCTTTTAAAAACCTGAAACTGCTGAACAGAGGCCAAACAGAGTCCGCTGCTGCCTAACGCTGCTTTCACACATCAGTTTTTCGCCGTTGGACACAAACCGGCAAATTGCAGATAAAACTGATCCGTTGTCGGATCAGTTTTATTCCCCCTAGACTTGTATGAGTGCCGGATTGTGTCGGATGGCCTTGCGTTGCATGCCGTGTCCGCCGGCAAAATTTCTTCGTCCGGCTGCCAGAAAGGATGCAGCATGCAACGTTTTTTGTCTCCAGCAAAAAACCGGACCACACCGGATCCGGCGCCGTCTGGCATGTTGTATAATGGAAGCCTATGGGTGCCGGATCCGTTGTCATCCGGCATCTGACGGAATCAAACGACAAATCCATTTTTTTGAACTGCGCATGCTCAGTATCACAACGGATGCATCAAAAAACGGTAGGAACGCATGAAAAAACTGATGCAACAGATCCATTTTTCTCGCCAGATCCGTCGCATCAGTTATTTCGCCGGATTGTGCTTGACGGCAAAAACAGGATGTGTGAAAGCGGCCTTATTCTAGTGAATGGATCCGTCGGGAGTTTCACCTGAATCACATATTACGTAGATGTAGATAGAAACCCCAAGGTAAGTGCTCAGCACAGGATAAATGTGAACTGATTCAAAATGTTTTGTACCCCAAATTGTCACCAATAGTATTCATCTCAACCCATAAATAAAACGGCCCCACTGAGGTCCATCATCTGTTAATGAAAATATCGGGGGCTTCCACATTACTGATAGCTCTTGGATGAACACTATGGCTTCCCTAAAAAGAAAACCAGCAAAATCTGCTCACACCCTCCCTTCTGAGCACCACGATGTGACTAAACCACTGTTTACATCCACATGTTTGGCATTGTTGTAATGAGGAAGCCCACTGAATTTACAGGCATGTGACTCTAGAAGGCCAAGTTTTGCAAAATGTACGGGCACGACAAAGGCATTCACTGTGTTTGACTCCATGACTGTTTTCCAAAGACAAAATTGTCTCTACACCCATAGATGAATTCCAAGAGGGGTGTAATTCCGAAAATATGGTTGCTTGAGAGGATTTCTGCCGTTCTGGCACTTAGGAGATCTGCAAACTGAGTTCCCAAACTATTCTAGGAAAATCTGTGCTCCGAAAATCAAATGGCGCTCCTTCCCTTCCTAGCCCTTTGGTGTTGCCAAACAGTACAGTCACATGTGGGGTATTGGCACACTCAGGAGAAATTGCGTAACACTTTATGGGGCTTCTTTTTTTTTTTTTACCTATTCCCCTTGTGAAAATTGGAAATCTGGGGCTAAAACAACATTTTAGTGGAAAAATTTAATTTTTCTTCTTCACTGCCCAATAGTCTAGAATTTTGTGACACACCTGTAGTGTCAATATGGTCACAGCACCCCTAGATGAATTCATAGAGGTACAGTTTGTAAAATGGGGTCATTTGTGGGGGATTTCTGCTGTTCTGGCACCTCAGCAGCTCTACCAATGTGACATGGCACCCACATGGCGCTCCTTCACTTCTGAGCTTTGCACTGTGCCTCAAAAGTAGTTTTTGGCCACATATACAGTATTAGCGTACTTAAGAGGAATTGCTCAACATATTGTATGGCCCATTTTCTCCTTCTGCCTGGAAAATTAATAATTTGTTGCAAAAGCAACATGTTTGTGGGGAAAAATGTGTTTTTTTAATTTTCACAGATTGTTATAAAATTCTGTTGAGCATCGGGGGGAGGGGGGGAGTTTAAGGTGGTCACGGCACATTAAGATAAAATTCCTTGAGGGGTCTAGTTTCCAAAATGGGATCACATATGAGGCGTTTCCTTGTTTAGAGGCTCTCCAAACGCAGCATGGCATCTGCTAACGATTCCAGCTAATTTTGTGCTCCAAAAGTCGAATGGCGCTCCTTCCGTTCCGAGCCCCGCTGTGCCCCCAAACAGTAGATTTCCACCACATACAGATTAATTTATCTGCGTGCTCAGAAGAAATTGCCCAACAAATTGTATGGTGCATTTTCTCTTGTTACCCTTGTGAAAATGCTAAATTTGTGGCTAAAGTAACATTTTTGTGGGGAAATGTAAATTATTTTTTTTTTCTGTCCACATTGCTTTAGTTTATGTAAAGCACCTAAAGAGTTAATAAAGTTCTTGGATGTGGTTTTAAGCAGTTTGAGGGGTGTAGTTTTTAGAATGGTGTCGCATTTGGGTATTTTCTATCACTAAAGGCCCCATCACACACAGAGATAAATCTTTGGCAGATCTGTGGTTGCAGTGAAATCATGGACATATTGTTCCATTTGTTCACAGCCACAAACCTGACACTGATTGTCCACAATTTCACTGCAACCACAGATCTGCCACGTGTGTGTGTGTGTGTGTGTGTGTGTGTGTGTGTGTGTGTGTCAGGGCCTTTAGGCCTCTCACAGTCACTTGACATATGACGTGGTCCCAGAAAACAAAAAAAAAAAACAATTTGTTGTAAAAAATGAGAAATTGTTGATTAAACTTTGAACCCTTCTAACTTCATAACAAAAAAGATTGTTTCAAAAATTGTGCTCTTGTAAAGTAGACATGTGGGAAATGTTATTTAGTAACTATTTTGTGATATAAGTTTAAAGGGAACCTGTCAGGTGCAATATGAACTCAGAGCCACGAGCAGTTCTGGGTGCATATTGCTAATCCCTGGCTACCTGTCCCTGTATACACCAGCAAAGATAAAGGGATCTTTAGAAAAAGTATTTCTAAAGATCTTATATCATATGCTAATGAGCACAGGGACTAGTCCCAAGGGTGTTATATCCCCCTACTTGTCCGCCCTCTTAGTACACCCCATACTAACATGCTAACATACTATTCCATGCAGCATCGCCAGCGTTGTTGCATACCTGTGTTCGCACTTCTTAATGCCAGCCACTTCCGGTCATGCGCAGTATCAAGCTGGGTGTACACGTCCCGGCTTCAGAGTGGTCTACTGCACATGACCTGACGTGCCCGACATTCAGAAGCACGAACACAGGTACGCGCGGCACCGGTGGTGATACTGACTTGAATAGCATGTTAGCACGTCCCTGTGGGTGTGCTAACATGCTAAGAGGGCGGCTAGTCGGGGGATATAAAACCCTTGGGACTAGTCCCTACTTTCATTAGCATAAGATAAAGGCCAGGGGGTAAAGGGGTTAATCAAAAGACTAAAAATAAATGGTGCTATCATGAGAGAAGTGCATCCATGTACATGGACAGTCGTGGATCGGTTGCATATTGCGGTATTGTGTGTGTTTCACTCGTTTCTACTTTTGTTACTTGTGTTCTTGAGATTATTGCAAACAGACGTCAGCATCGTGATACATTGGTTACTGAGACACTCGCACAGATGGTACTGTGCAGCGATTCTGACTGGCACAACTGGTCCAGAGACCTGTCAAACACACCGCATCATATAATGATGGGCCAGGAGTCTCCGCACCGAAAAGCAAAAAAAACAGGCACGACCCTATGGTGTCCCTTTGCAATTCGTGTCTTTGATACAACTCTGGAACTTGGCTTAAAAAGTTGTAAAAGAGTTGTTAAAAGTGTAAACTCCTTAAAAACAGGTCCTCCAGAATGATCTATAGGTTGTATTCTTTAAAAAAACACACAAAGTCACCGTAGTGCAAACGTTAGGTTGTATAGGATTTAGAAACTGCCCTGTTCACCAGTGGTGCAGACATGCAGGGGCAGACACCATGCACACACAGATGTGGGGCCATATCTGGAAGAATCGGCCATGTTTCCATCACCTTCCAAAACTTTCCCTCCAATCAAAGGAAATGCAAGTAAATAACCCTATAATACTTGCATGCCTCTTACTTCGCGCTAACTTACCATATGTATGTTGGTAAGGCCGGACTAACGGTTCATCAGACCGTAGATATTTCTTATAGAGTTGCAATTAAAAATATTTTCAGTTTCATATATTTTTAGGTGCATTACAGCAATGAAACAAATGGTTCAAAATCTGTACAAGGGATTAAAGGGGTTATCTGAGGACGACAGCCCCCTGGCCATATGTCCTATTAGGGCGTAAGGACTTTATTTTATTTGACCACGGATCAAAAATCATTTTAGAACTGTCACTTTTTTTTTTTTAAATATATGCACGTTTTATTCCTTGACAGTCAACGCCAGACTGTGGCTCGTTGCAGCAGGGTCCCACAGGTGGCTGCGGCATGAGGATGAAAGTGTCACCCACCCGCAAGGGGTAGAAGTATTGCGGTAACACGGCACTGTTACTGGCGACCCTGTCCACCCATTACCACTAGTTGTAATTGTCCATCTGGTCTTGGGGCACATGCAGTAGTCGCACCCTCGGATCCTAAGGTTATGTTTAAAAATACATTTCCACATAGCAAAAAATGCAGCAGTCTCCGCTGTGGTTTACAGCACCAGCATGGTGCATGAGATTGGAAAGAGAACCCATCACTTGCCGTAAAGAAGTTGTATTTTTTTTTTACCTGGTGTTACTGCTGCTGTGATTCTTAATCTGGAGTTTTCTTTTGTTCCTGCACCTTATTGTTCCTGAGATATGGCTACTTCTTATCCAAGTATAAGTGTAGCATTTTTAGCCAAGTGTGTTGTGTGGTTCTCGCTTAGGGTAAGTTCACACAGTGCGTTTTTGCGCGTTTTTCAGGTGCGTTTTTGGGCTTCCCCAGCAAAGTCTGAGTTTTTTTATTTTTGCTGTCCGCACACAACTTTTTTTTTAAGCTGCGTTTTTGAGCTTAAAAAAAAAAATGGACGTCAATTCTTTCCTGTGTTTTTCTGCGTTTTCCGCCCATGCAATGCATTGGAAAAACGCAGCAAAACGTACCAAATCGCGGTAAAAACGCATGCATTTTTTTACGTGTTTTTTTTTTACGCGGGTGCGTTTTTATCGGCCAAAAACGCAGCGTCAAAAAAACGCAGCGTGCGCACATAGCCTAAGTCTGTGCGTACGCTGCGTTTTTTTACGCTGCGTTTTGTGCATTTTTGGCTGCGTTTTGCTGCGTTTTTCCAATGCATTGCATGGGTGGAAAACGCAGTAAGGCTAAGTTCACACGCTGCGTTTTTGGCCGCTAAAAACACACAAAAACGCGGCAAATGCATGCGTTTTTACCGCGATTTGGTTTGTTTTTGGCTGCGTTTTGCTGCGTTTTTGATATCTGCGTTTTTCTGCGGTTTTCCAATGCATTGCATGGGGGGAAAACGCAGAAAAACGCAGGAAAGAATTGACACGTCCATTTTTTTTTTTTTTTTTTTTTTTTTAGCTCAAAAACGCAGCTAAAAAAAAAAAAGTTGTGTGCGGACAGCAAAATTGAAAACTCATAGACTTTGCTGGGGAAGCAAAGTCATGCAGTTTGGAGCCCAAAAACGCACTGTGCGCACATAGCCTAAGGTGCCCATAGTGAAGAGTTGATGGACATGCCCACTTGACTAAAAGACTAGATTTTCATACAGGGAAGGGTTGGCCATTTCACAGGAATATAGAGGTACAGAAACAAAAGTAAAGCAATGCCAGTGCCTTTTATTTTTATTTTATATATATATATATATATAATATATATATATATATATATATATATATATATATATATATATATATATATATATATATATATATATATATATATATATATATTATAGCAATATGAATTGCTAAGCAGCATTGAGGTAGGCACTGGATGTGACGTAACATAAAACGGCCAGGCTGCTCCATAAAGGTCTCCATAAAGCAAGCCACACACAATGAAAACAGGATACACAGTCCTAGCACACAAGTCCAAGCATGGAGCTTTACACAGGACGACGTCTTACCTCCACACACTGACAGCTAATGAATCACCTGGACTTTTTGTCCACCATGCTACACCTCAGGGTGGGGATATGTGAGCAGCCAATCCAACCCATTTCTCTGACTGCTCGTAAACCTGGCCCCCGTCAGCCCTATTAACCCTCCTAGTACTAAACGTACTAGAGCTCGCTTCCAGGCTTACAGAGGATAACCACCTATGTGATACATATCTCCTCTCCATAACCCCTTTAAATTTTTCACTCTTATTGCAGCTATTTGGTAGATTCAAAAAAGTTCATTTTTTTTCTCATTAATGTACATTCTGCTCCCCATCTTGTCAAGAAAAAAAAAACAAATGTAGAAATGTTTGCAAATTTATTAAACAAGAAAAACTGAAATATCACATGGTCATAAGTATTCAGACCCTTTGATCAGTATTGAGTAGAAGCACCCTTTTGAGCTAGTACAGACATGAGTCTTCTTGGGAATGATGCAAGTTTTTCACACCTGGATTGGAGGATCCTCTGCCATTCTTCCTTGCAGATCCTCTCCAGTTCTGTCAGGTTGGATGGTGAACGTTGGTGGATAGCCATCTTCAGGTCCCTCTAGAGATGCTCAATTAAGTTTAGGACAAGGCTCTGGCTGGCCCAGTCAAGAATGGTCACAGAGTTGTTCTGAAGCCTCTCCTTTCATATTTTAGCTGTTTGCTTAGGGCCATTGGAAGGTGACCCTTCAGCCAAGTCTGAGGTCCAGAGCACTCTGGAAGAGGTTTCTTCCAGGATATCTCTGTACTTGGCCGCATTCATCCTTCCTTCAATTGCAAGCAATCGTCCTGTCCCCGCAGCTGAAAAACACCCCCATAGCATGATGCTGCCACCACCATGTTTCACTGTTGGGATTGTATTGGGCAGGTGATGAGCAATGCCTGGTTTTTTCCACACGTACCGCTTAGAAATAATCACCAAAAAGTTCTATCTTCGTCTCATCAGACCAGAGACTCTTATTTCTCATAGTCTGGGAGTCCTTCATGTGTTTTTAGTTTGTTTTGTTTTTTTGCAAATTCTATGCGGGCTTTCATATGTCTTGCACTGAGGAGGGGCTTCCGTTGGGCCACCCTGTCATAAAGGCCCAGACTAGTGGAGGGCTGCAGTGATAGTTGACTTTGTGGAACTTTCTCCCATCTCCCTACTGCCTCTCTGGTGCTCAGCCAGTGATCTTGGCGTTCTTCACCTCTCTCGCCAAGGCTCTTCTCCCACGATTGCTCAGTTTGGCTGGACAGCCAGGTCCAGGAAGAGTTCTGGTGGCTCCAAACTTCTTCCATTTAGGGAATATGGCGGCCACTGTGCTCTTAGGAACCTTGAGAACTGCAGAAATTCTTTTGTAACCTTGGCCAGATCTGTGCCTTGCCACAATTCTGTCTCTGAGCTCCTTGGGCCGTTCCTTTGACCTCCTGATTCTCATTTGGTCTGATATGCACTGTGAGGTCTTATATAGACAGGTGTGTGCTTTTCCAAATCAAGTCCTTAATTAAACACCACTGGACTCCAATGAAGGAGTAGAACCATCTCAAGGAGGATCACAAGAAAATGGACAGCATGTGACTTTAATATGAGTGTCCTGAGCAAAGGGTCTGAATACTTATGACCATGTGATATTCTAGTTTTTCTTGTTTAATAAATTTGCAAAAATTTCTACATTTCTGTTTTGGTTTTTTTTCTGTCTAGATGGGGAGCAGACATTAATGAGCAAAAAATGAACTTTTTTTTAATTTACCAAATAGCTGCAATGAAACTGTATACAATGTTACACATGGTTTGGAAAATTTCCATAGAGTAGCTTGACCAATGCTGCTGCCTGCATGTAAATTTATCCTACAGATATTCTGTATTTCAACCTGATTTTTTTTAATACAGATTTTAAAAAATAAAAAAAAAAATTAGAAATCTTGCAGTTTTCATACTGGCCACTGGGACTTTTTAAAACTCTAAATTCCTTTTGTTTAAAGAAATAACACATGTACACAGCCAGAAAGGTCGGATGCCCACCATGTCTTCTGTATTGCAGTGTCGGAGTGTGTGCTTAGGTCATTGTGAAGGGAGCGGGGTCAGCCGTGACATCACCTATTATTGGTGGATCCTGTGTTATCAGCGGAGTATAAGTAGTGTCACCTGTCATTGTTATCCTGCCTCTGATAATAAGGAGCCTGCTGAAAACTCTTCCTGAATGCACAGAAAAGGTTTTTTGTTTTTTTTTTTAGTTTTTAACAAAGATTATAATATGAAAAATTTAAAATAAATGTAACACAAATACCTGATTGAAACAATGTCATTTTCTGATGATGGCTTCTCTTTGGAGAACACGCTGTCTCTGTCTTTTTTTTTTTTAGCAGATATTAATATTTCTCTTTTGAATAGAGCTTGTAAAGCAGCTGTGCATTGTGCGGTTTCTCAGATGTTCTTATTGGAAATGTGTGAATAGTTTATTTAACTAATGAATTTTTAGGCTACTTTCATATTGCGCTTTTACATGCGTTCGCTGGTCCCGTCAGGGCATCCGTCCGAACCACCCCTCCCCCACCCCGCAAAACATGCTTCGGACGCATGCGCCGACGGGGCCATTGACTATAATGGAGTAGACTACGTTAGCGTGTGCTCTGTCTTCCACCATTTTTGCAAATATGTTTTCTGCAGACGGACACCAAAACATAGTTGACTACGTTCGGTTGTCTGTCTGCAGAATACATATATGTGCAAAAATGGTACAAAACAGAGCACACGCTAACGTATTGTGCTTTATTACAGTCAATGGCCCTGTTGGCGCATGCGTCCGAAACACGTTTTGTGGGGTGGGGGAGGGGCGGTTTGGACGTATGCCCCAATGGGACCACTAAACGTAAGGTAAAACGCAGTGTAAAAGGGCCGTACGTGTTAAAATTGGTGTCATGGTTTTGAAAATGATCACAAGTGTGAAAAGTCTTGATATTGTATCTGGGTGACCGATAACTAGGCAGCGGCTTGTGGATTTTGGGCTGACTGCTTTTACAGCAGATCTTATTGCACACCACGAGTGATGTCTTATCGTGAATCTGAATCCTATCACTAGAACCTGGGCCAGTAAGCCTAGATTAATGTTTGATCTTTTGCCGGCTCATCGGGCTAGTACATTTTTAGGGTGTAGTGTACCAGCACCCGTTATCATTTCACAATGTAGAACTATGAAAATGGTTTTTGTACTGATTTAGCCATAATGGTAGCCATACTTGGTTACTAAGTTCACACCTCATTTGTCAGCTCTTCATTAAAGAGTAGCGTTATTTCAATAGTATACCTAAAAATAAGAAAGTTTAATACATCTTATCAGAGAAATCCACTTCTTTCTCATCTTGGACTAATCATTTCTCCACTCACGACTAAAATCTGTATTCAGTGAATATAGATTTTCCCATTACTGAGCTAGAAGATGGCAATTGGTGTTCATAAAGTTCTATGGGGAAATGTAACTGTCCTTTCAGGTAATGTTGCAGAAGAATGCCTGTCTCTATGGAGGAGGTAAGACGGAAGGGATGGAGGAGGAGAGCACTAACTGTCATCTCCATTCCTTATCTTCCCTAAGTACAGATTGTACACATGATGTGAGCGTGAAAGATCAGTCCAGGAGAAGAAAAAAGCTAATTTGTCTAAGATATATTGCGAAAGGTGCTTATTTTCATGTGTATTATTGATTTATGAAGTCAAAATTATAATGACAAATGCCCAAGTGGAAAATCCCATTATAGTGATTGAGGTCCATCATAGGAAGGATTAATTTCCTTCAAGTTCTCTTTTTTCCTATGGCAGAACAGAAAGTGACTTTTGTCAGATCTGTTCACACAAAGTATTTTTTGAGGTGGATCCACACCCGACTACTTCATATGTTCTTTGAATACTCTATGGCTTTCAATGGGAAATTTACATTAGTTGTTTATGTATCAATTTTTTGAGGGGGTGTTTTCTCAGAGGTTTAGGAAACCTTACCAAGGGGAAAAAAGTGAGATGTCTGTGCCCACGTAGCGTATTTTCATGCAGTTACGCTGCGTTCTGCACCGCAGCGTAACTGCATGCGTCCTGCGTCCCCTGCACAATCTGTGAAGATTGTGCATAATCCATGCCCACGTGGCGTTTTAGAGCGCAGTGATTTGCATGCTGCCAAGACGCTCCGTTCTAAAAAGCAACATGTCACTTCTCTCGTGCGCTGTGCATGCTGTCTCCATTCTGTCTATAGGGAGAGGCAGCATCCAGAGCGCACAAATTCTGCAGTCAAAGTTTCACAACCGAGCTTTTTAGCTGCGCTCTGAAGTGGACATGCAGTGACTTTACACTGCGGTGCAGAGCGCACACACGTGGGCACATAGTCTCTAAAGAATACACATGATGCAGATCTACATTTGTTGCAAATCTGCAAAGAAAAAAAAAATAATAAAAGCGTGCATGAGATTTAAAGGGATTTCCCATGACCAAAGTTAATTTTAATCACTAGATCTTGGAATAATAATACTTTTTACAATTAGGTGTTAAAAAAAGTCCCTTGCTGTGGTGTGTGTGTGTGTGTGTGTGTGTGTGTGTGTGTGTGTGTGTGTCCCTGCTCATGATCATCATGTTTTGGGCAAAATAATATGTAATATGTTGATAAACTCTGTATCTTTTGCAAAACACTTCTACTGGCATGCTGTACTCCTTACGAAAAAACTTCAAAGGTTCATCAATGTAGATTACATTATGTCTGAAAAAGCAAGTGATCATACGTTGTTCTCTAATTTTGATCTCTAGTGTATGTCCCAGCTATGTACTGTGTAATGGCCCTGTCTGACCGTACAGGGACATGATCTGATCATACCAGCACTCCTGGGCCTGGGAGGAAGTAATAAAGTATACAAACATTACAGCACAAGATTGCAAATTTAATTTTCTTTTGAGGGAAAAACATTTTTTAAAAACAAGCAGGGAAATAATTTACCTCACAAAAAGAATCTGCTGTGATCACATGCTATGACATCTTTATACTCTTTTGCTCCCTCCCCGACCCAAACGTTATGGTATTATCAGACCATCTCAGTGTACGGTCAGACACGGCCATTACACAGTACATAGCTGGGACATTCACTAGAGATCAAAATTAATGTCCCAGCTATGTAATGTGTAATGGCCGTGTCTGACTGTACACTGACATGGTCTGATCATACCACATCTCCTGGGCTGGGGAGGAAGTTATGAAGTATACAAACATTACAGCACAAGATTGTAAGTTAATTTTCTTTTGGGGGTAAAACATATTTTTTAAAAACAAGCAGGGAAATATTTTACCTCACAAAAAGAATCAGCTGTGATCTCATGCTGTGACATCTTTATACTCTTTTGCTCTCTTCCCTACCCAGACGTTGTGGCATGATCAGACCATGTCCCTGTACAGTCAGACACGGCCATTACACAGTACATAGCAGGGACACATATAAGATTCTCAGCACAGGTACATTTTTTTTTTTTTTTTTTTTTTTTTTTTTAAACACATGCAGTTGTGGAAGGTGTTATTCTTCCATGGTTTATTGATTAAAATAAGGGGTTCTCCCACAAACAGTTTATGTAATCTCATTCACTTTTCTGGTACTAAAAAATCCTTCAGGTTTTGTAAAAATATTGTGGAAAATCCGCACATGGCCTAATGAGTGCTGTGGCCGTCTTCAGAGTGTGCCGGGCCTAATGAGTGCTGTGGCCGTCTTCAGTGTGTGCCGGGCTCTTCTATTCCTGCCATGAACTGTTCTGTGGTGTCAAATAATAAGACATTTGTTTGGATGTGAACAAAGAAGAAAACCGATAGGACTAGAAAACGACCTGTAAAGCAAAGGATTCTCAAACCTTTTTGTATGGATGGAAACTAAATTGCAGTGTCCCTTTAATTGTGCGTGGTGCTGGCACGCTCCTGGTTAACACATTCTCTTCCACTGTGTGTATAATGGATGCACAGGGGTTTAATATCTGGCATTGTTTACTAGAAACATTTGTGTTGTTCCCATTCCTCCCCTCCGCCCTCCTCAAATTCCACGAAAAATTCAGGCACACCTGCTCGAAAAACAAAAACAAGATAATTGTGGAAGATGGAGTAGAGGCTGCTGTTATTCCATTATGCCTGCTCTCCAGGCAGTGGCTTCTGCAGAAGTGTGCCCGTCTCGGGGCAGGTGCCGCGCGGTCACCCCTTGTACAGTGCCATTACATGTGACCTTGCAGACCTCTGGTGTCTGTACATTTCCCCTCCCCAGGGCAGGCCCTTTGTCTTGTCACATTGTGCTCGTTTCTGTGCCCGAGCTGCAGAAACCTTTCTACTTTACCAAGAATTTGTGTCCTCCGCTCGGTGCTGCCTCATGCCCCCCTTTTCCTGCAGTGCTTCCGCTTCCTCATGTCTATCTTCTTGCTGCAGGGCTGGGCACAGAACCCATGACATGGCAATTGCTTTAACCAGTTGAGGACCAGACCGCTTACCCCGGGGCCTGACTAGACACGTCTTTAATTTTTTTTTCGCACTTGTGACTTAAAGATCCTCATTTATTTTCTTGTTCAGATTTAGTATAATTTGTGCATCTTTCGTTTTATTATACATGGGGCTTCATTTTGTGTCACTGTCTCACTCCTGTTTTGCTGATATCCTGGTGATAGCAGGAAAAATTAGGAAAATAACACCCCCCCCCCCCTCCTAAAATCTATTTTAAAAAAAACATTTCCCCATTCTGAATCAAATATTTTTATATATTAAACCTTTTCTCGCTTTTCTGGTTTTTTTTAACAGATTTTTTACACTTTTTTTTCTTTTTATAATTTTCGTTAATTGTAGACATATCTTCCATAATAAAAGACATGCAGGGGGATCGCTTTAAATATAGATAATTTTATTTTCATCTTATTTCCCTGATGTACCCAGGTCTGGTAACAGAATTGCAGTCTCCTTTGCTCCCTTATCATACTCACCGATTTATAGGACTGATCTGTATGGAGCAGGAAGCCCCATGCATGTTTCCTATGACTATGTATTCTTTAGGGCTGTGTATACAGTGATGGAAAAGGCATAGATGGTAATAAACAGGCTCTGCCTTCTATAGGGTTTCCAGATGTTGTGTGTAGCTGCGCTCCTATGCTGTGACAGTTTAGAACATCACTGCAGGGTAGGAGTGGGCATGAAAAATATATTTAATTTTATTTTTTTATACTTTGTCATCTTGAAAAGTATTGAAACTTTACATATGACTTTATCATGGGAGTTGTCGTCATTCCTGTAAATAATAATAATAATTGGAAGGGTCTTCCAAACACTGGTTGTATCCAAACTTTCTTTATCGTTCCTTTGGGAGACCCATACCATGGGTGTTTAGCTTCTGCCTCCGGAGGACACACAAAGTACTACACTTAAAAGTGTAGCTCCTCCCTCTGAGCTTATACACCCCCTGGTAGCCAGTCCTAGCCAGTTTATTGCTTTGTGTCAGGAGGCATACATCCACACATGCATTCTCATCTGATTTGTTTGACTTTTGGAAAAAGAGTTTGAAGAAAAGCGGGTCCATGTCTGGACTCCCGGCATGTCCCTTCTCACCCCACTGTGTCGGCGGTGTTGTTAAGGTTGATTTACAAGGCTGCAGCCTTACATGCCGCGCTCCTTCACCATCCCTTCTGGGCTCTGGCTTGAAGTGGGAGCCAGCACGGTCTCCATGCCTGGCAGGAGTCCGGTCTCCATCCACAGCCCCTTGAGGATTCTGTTGGACCGGAGCACTCATCCCCAGGGACATGGCCCTGCGTCTCAGCAGCTAAGTACCTGAGACGTTTATGTTGGGGGTCCCGGTTCTTTATTGTAAGGGGAGAGTATGCTGTATGTGATTGTTTTAACTTTTCCGGCAGATTCTCTAGCTTTTGCCTGAGAACTGCGCCGATGGTGCCTGCTTGTCGGCCTCGCCGCTTAAATTTAGGCCCCGGCTTCGCCGGAGGCCTAGTTTCATTTTCCTGCCCTCGCATGTCACTCATGCAGAGGGACAGGTTCGGCTCCTCCCGGCGGCCGTTCCACACAGGGGAGGGACACTCCCCACTGCTGGGGCGTCCCTCCTTCCCTGCAGGTCTCTCTAGCCCTCCAGTTCCCGCTCTTTTATAGGAACGCCCCCTAGTCATTTCTCAGGCAGAGTTCACTCTGCTCTGGGACATCCTGCATTCTGCATCTCTGCTGAGGTGCTGCGACTGGGGGACCGGGCTTCGGGATCTGGAGGGCACACAACACCGCGCTCAGCGGTCTGGTAAGCCACAGCCGGTCTCCGGTTGTGGACCTCTGTATACCAGCAGCATGTCTCACACAAGAAGCAAGGCCCAGTGGTCTCTCAGGCTGCTGCTGCACCTGTGATTGAACCCCCGGCCTGGGTAGAGTCCTTTTTCTAGGTCCATATCCCAGTCATTTGCTGAGTCCATGGGGCTTTTGTCCAGGACTTTGATGAATATGCATCAGCCCCCCTCAAAGGGTGCCTCTAATACTCTTGACAGAGGACTCCTTTCCTCTGACCTCCGTCCATCAGAGCTCACGGAGGATTCATCATCTGATCACAGACCCCGTCCTTCTAAGAGATGGCGCAGGGTTTCCTCCCCCTCCCCATCCCACGGCTCTGTCTCAAGAGCTGACTCTCAAGATGAGTAGGATACCCTCACTGGGGGCTCGGAGGCTATGTATCCCATCGATTTCTCTGAGGGTGACTCAGATCTTAGTGATTTGATTGCTTCTATTAATTCTGTGCTGGATCTCAATCCGCCAGTGTCAGAGGAGCAACTCTCTTTGGCAGAAAAACATCAGTTTACCTCGCCTAAGAGAGTGAAGAGTGTGTTCTTTAACCACTCCAGTTTTCAGACCGCTGTGACCAAACCCAGGGCCTGCCCTGACAAACGCTTTCCAAAGCATGGTTCTGATGACCGGTTTCCATTTCCACCTGAGGTGGTCAAGGAGTGGTCTCACTCCCCAAAGGTAGACCCTCCGGTATCTAGGCTCAGCCCGGACCGTTGTGTCGGTGGCTGACGGCACCTCACTTAAGGATTCCACTGACCGTCAGATTGACCTTCTGGCCAAATCTGTGTATGAGGCTGCGGGGGCCGCATTTTCCCCGTCTTTTGCAGCAGTGTGGGCTCTCAAAGCCATCTCTGCTTCTCTAGAGGAGATGCATTCCCTCACCAAGGAATCTATGCCTGAGATGGTTACCTTAACTGCTCAGGCTTCAGCCTTTTCATCTTATGCCATGTCTGCCATGCTAGAGGCTGCTCACCGCACTGCGGTGGCTTCAGCTAATTCTCTTGTTATCCGCAGGATTTTGTGGCTTCGAGAGTGGAAGGCAGATGCTTCTTCCAAGAAGTTTCTTGCTGGGCTCCCTTTTGCTGGTTCACGGCTGTTTTGGTGAACAGCTGGATGAAATCATTAAAGAAGCTACTGGCGGGAAGAGTACTTCCATGCCACAAACCAAGACCAGGAAACCCGCCCAGGGTAGGAATCAATCGAGGTTTCGTTCCTTTCGTTCCTCCAACTGGTCATCATCTAAGCCTTCCGCCTCGTCCGCTAACTCAGCCAAGGATCAGAAATCCAACTGGCGCCCAAAAGCGCGTCCGCAGAAGACCGCAGGAGGTTCTGCCACTAAGGCAGCTTCCTCATGACTCTCGGCCCGCTCCAGCCACGTCCTTAGTCGGTGGCGGGCTCTCCAACTTTGGCGACGCTTGGTTAAAGCAAGTCTCCGATCAGTGGGTGAGAGACATCATATCTCACGGCTACAGGATAGAATTCTCTTCCAGCCCTCCAAACAGATTTTTTTTCTCTCAACTCCCCCCTGCTCCAAGGCCGCCGCCTTCTCGCAGGCCGTGGCGTCCTTGCAGGCAAACGGAGTGATTGTCCCAGTTCCCGCTCAGGAACAGTTCAGAGGTTTTTACTCAAATATCTTCCTAGTTCCAAAAAGGACGGTACCTTCCGGCCCATCCTGGATCTCAAGCTTCTCAACAAGCATGTCCGGGTGCGGCATTTTCGCATGGAGTCTCTGCGATCAGTCATTGCCTCTATGACCCAAGGGGAGTTCCTGGCGTCCATCGACATCAGAGATGCCTATCTACATGTGCCAATCACAGTGTCACATCAGCGTTGGTTACGTTTTGCGATAGGAGAGGATAATTTCCAATTCGTGGCTCTCCCCTTCGGGTTAGCCACGGCCCCTCGGGTATTCGCCAAGGTCATGGCGGCAGTGATTGCGGTCCTGCACCTCCAGGGGTTAGCAGTGCTTCCTTATCTGGACGACCTTCTGGTCAAGGGTACATCCAGCGCAGACTGTCAGCGGAGTGTTTCGCTCACTCTCGCCACCCTAGCCCAATTCGGGTGGATTGTCAATCTTCCCAAATCCACTCTGACTCCGACCCAGAGTCTCACGTACCTAGGGATGCAGTTCGAGACTTTGCCGGCACTTGTGAAGTTGCCCTTAATCAAACAGCAGTCTCTCCGGCTAGCGGTGCGCTCTTTCCTGAGGCCCCGCCGTTATTCCCTCAGGCGCCTGATGCAGGTGCTGGGTCAAATGGTGGTTTCCATGGAGGCGGTTCCCTTTGCCCAGTTCCATCTGCGTCCTCTGCAGCTGGACATTCTCCGCTGTTGGGACAAGCGGCTTTCCTCCTTACAGAGGTTAGTGGCTCTGTCGCCACGGACCAGGAGCTCTCTTCAGTGGTGGCTTCGACCCCTCTCCCTGTCCCAAGGGCGCGCCTTCCTGACTCCGTCCTGGGTGATTCTCACCACGGATGCCAGCCTTTACGGCTGGGGAGCGGTACATCTCCACCACAGAGCACAGGGCACTTGGACTCCGTCCGAGTCAGCCCTTTCAATCAATGTGCTGGAAACCAGAGCTGTGCTTCTAGCTCTCCTAGCCTTTCACCACCTGTTGGCGAGCAGGCACATTCGAGTCCAGTCAGACAACGCGACAGCGGTCGCCTACATCAATCACCAAGGCGGGACACGCAGCCGCCTGGCAATGTTGGAGGTCCAACGCATTCTTCAATGGGCGGAGGACTCCAAGTCCACCATATCCGCAGTCCACATCCCTGGCGTAGAAAACTGGGAGGCAGATTATCTCAGCCGTCAATCCGTGGACGGTGGCGGGTGGTCCCTGCACCCGGCAGTGTTTCAGTCAATCTGCCGCAAGTGGGGCACTCCGGACGTGGACCTAATGGCATCCCGTCACAACAACAAGGTTCCGGTTTACGTGGCTCGCTCCCACGATCCTCAGGCCTTCGCCGCGGACGCTCTGGTTCAAGACTGGTCCCAGTTTCGTCTGTCCTACGTGTTTCCCCCTCTAGCTCTCTTGCCCAGAGTCCTGCGCAAGATCAGAATGGAGGGCCGTCGAGTCATCCTCATTGCACCGGACTGGCCCAGGCGAGCTTGGTATCCGGACCTGCTCCAACTGTCCGTGGAGATGCCGTGGCATCTTCAGGACCGTCCAGACCTGCTCTCGCAAGGTCCGTTTTTCCGCGCTAATTCTGCGGCACTCAAATTGACGGCGTGGCTCTTGAGTCCTGGATTTTGACGGCTTCTGGTATGCCTCCTGAAGTCATCTCCACTATGACTCGGGCCCGTAAGTCTTCCTCCGTCAAGATCTATCACAGGACTTGGAAAATTTTCCTGTCCTGGTGTCGCTCTTCCGGCCATTCTCCTTGGCCATTTTCGTTGCTGACCCTTCTGTCTTTTTTACAGTCCGGTCTGCAGCTAGGACTGTCCCTCAACTCTCTCAAGGGACAAGTCTCAGCTCTATCAGTGCTGTTCCAGCGGCGTCTCGCCCGGCTGGCTCAGGTCCGCACCTTCATGGAAGGTGCGTCTCACATCATTCCGCCTTATCGGCGGCCCTTGGATCCCTGGGACCTTAACTTTGTCCTCACGGTATTGCAGAAACCCCCTTTCGAGCCCCTTAGGGAGGTTTCTTTGTATCGTCTTTCTCAAAAGGTGGCCTTTCTAGTTGCCATAACTTCTCTCAGGAGAGTCTCTGATTTGGCTGCGCTCTCCTCGGAGTCACCTTTTTTGGTTTTTCACCAAGACAAGGTAGTTCTCCGTCCGACCCCGGACTTTCTTCCTAAGGTGGTCTCTCCCTTCCACCTTAACCAGGATATTTCCTTGCCTTCCTTCTGTCCGGCCCCTGTTCATCGCTTTGAGAAAGCGCTGCATACTCTAGATCTGGTGCGTGCTCTCCGGATTTATGTGTCTCGCACCGCTGCGCTTAGGCGGTGCACCTCTCTTTTTGTGCTAACCACAGGGCGGCGCAAGGGTCTCTTTGCTTTTAAGCCGACCTTGGCCCGTTGGATTAGATCGACCATTTCGGACGCCTACCAGAGTACTCAGGTGCCTCCCCCGCCGGGGATCAAAGCACACTCGACCAGAGCTGTCGGTGCCTCTTGGGCTTTTAGGCACCAGGCTACAGCTCAACAAGTCTGTCAGGCTGCCACTTGGACTAGCCTGCATACCTTTTTGAAGCACTACCAAGTGCATGCTCATGCTTCGGCAGATGCGAGCTTGGGCAGACGCGTCCTTCAGGCGGCTGTTGCCCACTTGTGAAGTAAGGCTCCGCCTACTTCTTAGTTTTTTCTGTTTATTCCCACCCAGGGACAGCTTTGGAACGTCCCATGGTATGGGTCTCCCAAAGGAACGATAAAGAAAAAGAGAATTTTGTTGCTTACCGTAAATTCTTTTTCTTATAGTTCCGTATTGGGAGACCCAGCTCCCTCCCTGTTGCCTGTTGGCAATTTTCTTGTTCCGTGTGTTATCACCGGCTGTTGTCGTGGACAGAGTCTCTGGTTGTTCAGGTTCTTACTCTGTTCTACTTGTGGGTGGCTATTCTCCTTCAGCTTTTGCACTAAACTAGCTAGGACTGGCTACCAGGGGGTGTATAAGCTCAGAGGGAGGAGCTACACTTTTAAGTGTAGTACTTTGTGTGTCCTCCGGAGGCAGAAGCTAAACACCCATGGTCTGGGTCTCACAATACGGAACTATAAGAAAAAGAATTTACGGTAAGTAACAAGATTCTCTTTATTTGCCCTTCATCAGCTGCAATCACATCAGAACATAGTCATTGGGAGTACAGATGATGGCAGTGACAGGGTCAGCACCTATCTCCTCCTCTGAAGGAGAACCACGTCCTGCAGCAGCTTATCCCCAGAGAAAGGGAGACCGGTGCTGACCCTTTCACTGCCAACATCTGTACTCCAAATAAGTATGCTCTTTATATCAATGCAGCTAAGGGCAGACAAATATGCAAGGGGTTAAAAGACACTTTTGTATGCTTTTTTTTTTTTTTTTTTTTTACAGGAATGAAGAAATCACCTGAAAAAGCGTTCTTCATAGCCCTATAGCCCCTTTCACGCATCTGCTTTTTGCCATCAGTCACAATCTGTCTAATTTTGAAAAAAAAAAAACGGATCCGGCGACTGATGCCACGGGATCCGTTTTTTCTTATAGACTTGTATTAGTAATGGATGGCCTCACGTTTCATACGTTGTTCAATGGATCCGTCGAAAATCCGACAGACAACGGGCAAAGTAACGTTTTTTGTCTACATCGAAAAAACGGACAGCGACGGATCCATCACCATCTGTCATTTGGTATAATGGAAGCCTATGGGTGCAGGAGCCGTCTCAATACGTCAAATGACGGAATCCGGCAACGGATTCCGTTTATTTAACTGAGCATGCTCAGATGGGGTGTAAAAACACTGTTGGGCTGAAAAAACTGATGTGTGAAAGGGGTCTACGATGGATCTGTCGAGCCAACGGATTGTGACTGATGGCAAAAAACTGATTTAGCTTTACACGCTACAATATATCTTACGATGTGTCGGTGGGGTCACATCGTAAGTGACGCACATCCGGCATCGTAAGGTACATTTTAGTGTGGAACAGCTACGTGCGATTGCGATTGAACGGTAAAACGTGCATCGCACGCACATTGTTCATTCCTCATGAATTGAACGTCAGATTGTTCATCCTACCTGGGGTCGCACACATCGCAGTGTGTGACACCCCGGGAACGATGAACACATCTTACCTGCGTCCTGCGGCTCCCGGCCGGTAATGCGGAAGGAAGGAGGTGGGTGGGATGTTTAAGTCCCGCTCATCTCCGTCCCTCCGCTTCTATTGGCCGGCTGCCGCGTGACGTCGCTGTGATGCCGAACGTCCCTCCCACTCCAGGAAGTGGATGTTCGCCGCCCACAGCGAGGTCGTATGGACGGGTAAGTACATGTGATGGGGGTTAATTGTTTGTGCGGCACATTCAACAAATTGAACATGCCGCACATACGATGGGGGCGGATACGATCGCATACGATATCGTATGCGAAATCGTAACATGTAAAGCAGGCTTTAGACTTCTTAATTTGTGAGTGATTCTAGTGGGGTTCTCAGATGTTCTATGAAGGCTTGTGGTTCTGGGACAGCCTTCAGATTGTCAGGACACCCCCTTCCTCAGGGAACACCCAGTTGTCAGTTTGTTCATCAATTTCTAGGATGAATAACAGAAGAGTGGGAGAACTCGGAGTTTATATTATTGGGGAATACATATGTTGAGTAGATAAGTCCTGTTAGATGTAGATGATGCAGATTTGTGTTGTAACCATGGTAACTAAACCTATATTCCATGGTATGAAAAAGTACCACATGACTAGATAAGTTTCTTTCTTTAATCTTTGGATAAACATTTCTGTATGGTCAGGTGTCCTCTTACAAGCGCGGCCTGTGGTGTCTGTGCGGCCTGTCTGACCCCTTAGGGTACCGCACCCTCCAGATAGTGACTGAGGAGTAGAGCGTTCTCGTCTGTGCAGTCCTGGTTCTTGGTCCCTGGTTTCATTTTCCAGTGTAGATAAAACTGAAAGTTTTATTATTTGCAGTAGACGGCAGCGGCCGAGCCTGTTTTGCTGTTTCCTGAGGCTACAGTGCATGGTACCTCTGCTGGAGAATTGTCATTGCAGCACAGTATCGTGTTCATTCCTTACGCCCTGATCAGTCATTGGGCTTCATTGTTTAAAGTCAGTGTATGTCATTTTATACATTAGAGGTGCCGCATAGTGTTGCTAACTGGTGAGAGTGTATACTGATCCAAACACCAATAAGTCTATGGGTCACTGTCACGGAGCAGTGTACAGACCCTTAGGGTACGCGCCCATGGTCAGGGCTATGTGGCGTTCTGGCTGCAGTGTATTTACTCTGCATCCGCTGCGATCTCCCGCGCAGGAGACTAGAGTGTCTCTACAGGAGAGCGCGACATGCTGTGGATAGGAACCATGCGCCACAGGCCTGTTTACACAGCGTTAAAGAGAAGTCCCATGCACTGTGTTATACTGGAAAATTCAGTGTGAAAACACGCAGCATCCAAAACTCTGCTAACACTGATCATTGGCACGTACCCTTAGACTCACTATTGTACCCCACTTGGTGCACTCAGCTCTTGCAGGAGCCACAGACTCCAGAGCGGTATTATGACCATACAGTGGGGGTCTCAGGACCCAGAACCCCACCGATCATCAACACTATGCAGTGCTTGTAGGAAAAAAAACTTCTATAAAGTGATTCTTAATTATTATTTTATATAGCGCTATTAATTCCACAGCGCTTTACATACATTGGCATTTTAAAGTGCGTATTTTCTATTTTGCTCCTGCACCAGAAACCTGTAGTAATATTACAGTTTTTTTATGGCTCGTGCCTATTATCGTATTATGACGCGTCGCGGGACCGATATAGATCTGCCATACACATGAGCCTGACTATTCCCCATCAGCGCCTGTATGTAGAAAGGTGCACGAGGCCTTTAGAGCAGTGCGCACAGGCTCTGTGCAGACGGCTCCTCCATGTCCGTGAACCCTTATTGCCCTCACAAGGTCCCTCTTGCAGAAAATTAATTCCCGAGAAGTGAAAGCTGTGATTTATTTTTTTGTTATGGTGGTGGTGAATAGGTGTAGGGCAAAATCTCTAAACAGAATGATTCACCTGATAATACCTGGAAAAATACATTGAATGTAACGTATTCTTATGGGATTGTAAGTCATGGCAGATGTAAATGTGATGCTATCTGACCACATCACGGCAAAATCCTGCACTATTAGGGACAGCCTCCTAAAACCAATGCGTTACCCGGCTCTTAGCACATTGCTTGTGATGCGATTTATACACTTATGTCCCATGTCTCTTATGTTCATTCCAGCAGAGCATGATCTAACCCCACCGCCATCTTCACACCACTCTCCACATATGTACGGCGAAGTTGTGTGCACAGGTCATTAAAAAATAACTGTCGGATTGAGCCTTACTTTCTGGTGCATAGAGCCTTCATGTATGCATGGTGTGATCTCGTGGAGTAGAAAATGTCACGCTTGGAATATAAATGTAGTGCACACTGGTGACAAACCCCACTCCCAACGGATAACTGTCCGCTGCGAGTGGAACCTGCAGAAAATGCTGGAAAGACATTAAAGGGAACCAAACCTCAGCATTTTGGTATATAAGGTGCAGCCAGTGCAGTTCTGGCACTATCAGGCACAGTGTGTACATACCATTAGGGGGCAGCTCAGATGTTTAGGCTGTGAAATCCAAGTTTATGAAGTTTGAAAATTCATCCACTTTTTGATTGACGTGTGCACCTCTCCAGATACTATCTGGGCAGGTTATGCACATGTATCACCGCCCCCCCCCGCCTGTTCCTCCCTCTCACTGGCCGTATGTAAATTTCTAATCTTCAGTCACACGGCGTCCGAGTTAGCGCCTGCGCATAGCGCTTATCTCCGGCGCCGTGTTTCTGAAGCCCACAGTATTATGGTGCATGAGAGGGCGGCGCATGCGCCCTCGCTTCTTCAGATCTGTTGTGACCGCGGGAGCGTGCGCGGTCATAACAGGACTGGAGAACAGCTGATCTTACCTTGATTAGCTGCAGCAGACGTCTCCTATATCGTCTGCTGCAGCTAATCAAGGTAAGATCAGCTGTTCTCCAGTCCTGTTATGACCGCGCGCGCTCCCGCGGTCACAACAGATCTGAAGAAGCGAGGGCGCATGCGCCGCCCTCTCATGCACCATAATACTGTGGGCTTCAGAAACACGGTGCCGGAGATGAGCGCTATGCACAGGCGCCAACTCTGACGCCATGTAACTGAAGATTAGAAATTTACATACGGTCAGTGAGAGGGAGGAACAGGCGGGGTGGGGGGGGCGGGGATACACGTGCATAACCTGCCCGGATAGTATCTGGAGAGGTGCACACGTCAATCAAAAAGTGCATGAATTTTCAAACTTTAGGCTGTGAAATCCAACTTTATAAACACCCGAGCTGCCCACTAATGGTATGTACACACTGTCCTGATAGTGCCAGTACTGCACTGGCTGCACCTTATATACCAAAATCCTGCTGTTTGGTTCCCTTTAAGGTATGGTGCACCCATTTGTTACACATATGAGCTTTCCTGTGTAAATGGACCCCTTTCCCCTCCCACTCACCATTTATGTGCCTGTGTAGGCCATAAGGATGCTTCTGCAGTGACAAATCAAGTGTTAAGTTCTGTATATGCCTGGAAGTGCATTGGGGCCTGACTATGCTCTTCCAGTTACCCGGCCTCTCGCTCTATTCCCTGCCTAGCACCAGGTCACTTACCATGTACCAGTCAAGAAAATGTCAGTTAACCAGAAGAAGGTGTTGCTATGCAGGGAATCCAGCGTGTTGCTAAGGGCCTGGTAGTGCATCATCGCAGCCAAGGGCACTTCCAGACTGTTCCAGAACTTCACAACCCAAATTCCCGCTGTTACAGTAGTGCTTTGGGGTCATAAAGGCATCATCTTGCTCATCTTTTAAAGGGTTGCTGGACAATGTGTTGGGGTCATGAAGGAACTGACATCTCTTTTTAAAGTGCTGCACACTCAGATAAGTGGTTTGAAGCCAAATAAAAGTTTGACTAGAACAATCCAATAAAATACCACTGTGTAGTGTGTGATTTGTGTGTGAATGTGTGAAGTGCACACAGAATCCGTGTGTTATGCACCACCACCCCACCACTATGCATATACAATGCACAGGTTATACACAGTGATCTTGAGGTTCTTTTATTACCCCTCTCACCAAGGCTCTTCTCCCACAATTGCTCAGTTTGGCTGAACGGCCAGGTCTAGGAAGAGTTCTGGTGGTCCCAAACTTCTTCCATCTAAGGATTATGGAGGTCACTGTGCTCCTAGGAACTTCGAGTACTGCAGAAATTCTTTTGTAACCTTTGCCAGATCTGTGCCTTGCCACAATTCTGTCTCTGAGCTCCTTGGGCAGTTCCTTTGACCTCATGATTTTCATTTGGTCTGACATGCACTGTGAGCTGTGAGGTCTTATATAGACAGGTGTGTGCCTTTCCAAATAAAGTCCTATCAGTTTAATTAAACACATCTGGAGTCCAATGAAGGAATAGAACCATCTCAAGGAGGATCACAAGGAAATAGACAGCATGGGACTTAAATGTGAGTGTCTGAACAAAGGGTCTGAATACTTATGTCATGTGATATTTCAGTTTTTCTTGTAGAAATTTTTGCAAATTTATTAAACATTTCTGTTTTTCTCAGTCAAGATGGGGAGCAGAGTGTACATTAATGAGAAAAAATGAACTTTTTTGTATTTACCAAACAGATGCAATGAAAAAGAGTGAAAAATTTAAAGGGGTCTGAATACTTTTCCGTACCCACTGCAAATGAATAAAATTCAAGTTACACAGAATCCTTTCCCTCTCCCCATTGTATGAACCCAGCTAGAGCATGAAATATTAATTTCAGTATCAGAATTAAATCGCCATTCTGACATGGATTTCCCAAGTAAGTACACAAGTGTCATTGGGGTTAAGAGATCTAGGTAAGTATGGGAAATCTGCTGGCAGAGCCACTTTAAAAATGGCAGAATTCTGAGCTACAAGGAAAAAGCCCTGTAGTTTACGTACACTTGCCAGGTTTTAATGACTGTGCTTCCGCATCGCTAGTATAGTGTGTGTGTGTGTGTGTGTGTTTTTTATATAAACGTGTCGTGATTTTTTTTTAA
Organism: Anomaloglossus baeobatrachus; assembly: GCF_048569485.1. Lineage (NCBI taxonomy): Eukaryota > Metazoa > Chordata > Amphibia > Anura > Aromobatidae > Anomaloglossus > Anomaloglossus baeobatrachus. The sequence goes on from NC_134358.1 coordinate 182,916,288, forward strand.
ATACATACAATTACACACCAATATATATATATATATATATATATATATATATATATATATATATATATATATATATATATATATATATATATATATATATATATATATAATATATATATATATATAATATTTATGTAGATTTCTATCATGAGTACATTTGTTTGTTTTGTGTATACACTTAGTTTACAATCCATCTTTGGAAGCATTTTACGCAATATATATGTGGAGGAACAACATCCATTCGTTACTGATCATGAACTTAAGGCTTTGTGCTCACGGGACTATGTACCCATGGATTTTGTCGCAAAAAACCTGCGGATTTATCTGGATTTTCTAGATAAATCCGCAGGTTTTAGCAAGTACAGACACTCTCCATGTTATCCTATGGGACATGGGGAGTGCTGTGTCCATGTTGCGGTATGTGCGGCTGCGGAATATGCTGCGGATGTCTCGCAGGCGCACATAACTGCATGTCAGTTATGTCTGTGGAAATACCTACAGAAATCCCGGCTCTCCTCTATGGACATAGAGGCCGGGACTTCCGCAGGTACGTCGCATGAATGTCCGCAGGTTTTCCACAGCTATTTCGCTGGAATCCCGTAGCAATGTATAGCTGCGAATTTTCGGGGAGCTGCTGCGGGAAACCTGCGGTCGTACCTGCAGATATATCCGCGGTACAGAATCTCGTGGGCACATAGCCTATTAAGATCGTGTTTAAAAACTGTTTCTACCAAGATCATTGTGGTCATTTTTCAATAGTCTCAGAAAAGAGTCAGCAGTTCCTTTTTTTTAGCTGAAACCATTAGCTATTGAGTTCGGAATTGAAAGATTCACTAACAGAACTGGTGCAGGCTTTTTTCTTTCCATTTTTGCAGCATTTTGCGGTTGAATTCTGGCACATTTTACTTGGTAAATCTCATCTTTGTCATTCACAATGATGTGTGTGTCGTGGACCGATCTCCTGACCTTTTAATGATGTTATACTCATTCGTGGGGTCATAGTAGGTAGAATTAGGAGGCTATTTTGTAGCAAAGTAGGCAGTAGCTCTACATCATATAGGCTGCGGTGAAGCGGTGCCAAGCTGCGGGTACAGTGCCTGCATTGTTCAGATGGGTGGCTTGGTTTCACTGGATTAATACAAATAAGACTCATTACATAACGACAGTAGATTTCCTGGATCCGTATTCCTCTCTACGTTGCAGAACCATTGGTTACATATCTCGTCTGAGAAATGATGCCAGCACACCAATTTTACAGGAAAATCTTCATTATAATCCACAAAATGATTCTGCGTCCTCCCTGGCCCTGGCCGTATTGGTTACATAGGGTTGATAAGCAAACCTCATCTTCATTGTATTCTTAAATGCCAGCCCTGAGCATCACGGATCAGAGAACGCTCTGTGGATAAACCCAAACACTTCTATTACTTCCATAGCAGGTAAACTTGGTAGCAGAAGGGAGAATACCAAATTATTACAGGCTGTTACAGCTTTATGGATTATTTTTACCCAACTTGTTTCCGTATACCATAAGCCAGGTCTCTTATCTTAAATCTACGTCTAATTTTGTGTGACTCAAGTTACACAATGTCTTATTCTTCATGTTGAGCTGCATTCAAGGCTCTGAGGGTATGTATTAGAGCTAACAGGAAGCCAAAGTGGAGGTCTTTACAGAGCATGGGTCGATGCGGGGAAGCTGCTCAGTACGGTACATAGTGGTACAGAGCATTAGGGTGCATGCCCACGATCAGTGTATGCAGCGTGTTTAGATGTAGCTTTGTTTTCCCTGCATCCAAAACATTGCGTTGTACAGTAAAAACACAATGGATGTAATTTCTAGAAATCCCATACTGCCATTGTGCTTGTTTTTCCCGCAGCGAAAACTGACCTGCGGTGCAGCTTTCCTGAGCCGCAACATGTCAATTCTTTGCTGCGGAGTCGCAAGTGTCCTCCGTAGGGAGAATACAAGCGACAGCCTGCAGCGCCCTGAACCCTGATCGTGGGCACGAGCAGCTTCGGTGTCTCCTGTGGAGGAGACTCTCGGTCCTGCACGGAAGGACTCGCTGCGTCAAGGACGCAGAGAGTCCTGATCTTGTGTATGTACCCCGAGAAAAGCTCAAATAGTTGGCAAAGGACCTGTCACAACAGTGTTAACGTTATATGATCGTGTTGGAGGGTTACAACCATGTTGACTTATGTTTTATAAAAATTAAAAAAATATGCATTTATTCATCCTGAAAATCTATACTGCCTCCTAAATCACTAGTTCACGAACCTTGGATCAGTGGTTCTTAAGCGGTAGCGCCGTTTTTCAGTGGTTCTTAAGCGGTAGCGCCGTTTTTCAGTGGTTCTTAAGCGGTAGTGCCGTTTTTCAGTGGTTCTTCTGCGGTAGCGCCGTTTTTCAGTGGTTCTTAAGCAGTAGCGCCGTTTTTCAGTGGTTCTTCTGCGGTAGCGCCGGTTTTCCCTTTCATCCTCCTACTCAGATCCTCTTCAGATTTATGCACACAATGCAAATTTAGGGAAGGAAAAGGAGGACTATAGCAGGTGAATAAAATCTAACTTTTAATTAAAAATTAAAATGGTGCTCTTATATCAATTATACAATAGACGCTATATCTTAGTAGTTTACCCATGTCTGTATCATGGGTCACGGCTATGCGCCAAGCGTAATTAGGTAATTAATGCGCGGCTGCGGTCCGGTATTTTATCCTGACATGTGACAGGCAAAACAATAATTACTAAAACTTTCCCGGAAAGTATTATTAATAAGGTTCCCTTTAGTAGTAGTGTTGGCTGTTTTATTGAGGTATAAGCCAAATCTATGATATATATGTATGTTTTATGAGATCACCTGCACCATTATTGTGTCCATCATTGTATACATGTTCAGATCTCAAACAAAGCGTGCTATATATTTCCATACATTTTTGTTCTTACAGATGGATCCGCTGCTTGTAACAATGTTCAGTTGCCTATTATTGCGCTCTGCCTTCTGACAGAACAGCAGGGCAAGTCATTGAGTGCTAGACGTCACAGGTGGCCCCGCTACTTGTCACACTATCTGTGCCCAACGTGGATTGTTGCCGCACCCTGCCAACTGCAGAGTTTATATCCCACTAAAAGGAGAGCAGGATAACTCTGGAGCTCGCTGTCCCTCAGTTAAGCTTGCCCTGTTTGGAGTAGAAATATTGCGGCGGTGTATATTGGCTGTCCCTTGATGAAGCTATCCATGTAATACATGTCAGCACACTGGTCCTTGTTGTGCGTTTCGCCCCAATTATAAGCTTTTTCTAAGGTTAAGCGTTTTTTTCTTTTTTTGCCACAATTTTTTGGAGATGATGTAAGATCACTGCATTTCTTGCAGTAATTTTTGTAAATTGTGACTAAAAGCAATTGGTTTTCCAGAAATCACAGGAAAGACCCAGCATACTCGCATTATGTGGACAATCACTAATAGTATTAGGCATGTAAAATAAACCTTGTGTGCCCCCCCCGGACAGCTACCCCTCCTACATAATACATCAGCTTCTTAATAGGAGGAATGAAAAAATCGTGTAATCGATTTTAGCCTTTGACTGTTAATTTTGGTCTTTTTATATTTTTCAGTTTTATTTAAACACTTTTTTTTTTTTTTAATTTTCTTAAATCTGTGTAAAAGTCAGGTCCTATTAATTGTGTAGTGAGATGATGACACACTTGTAATTTATGGCTAGATGCAGGTCTGCCGTCCCCTGTGAATGTTCCCTCTCCTAGGATCTCATTACCAGTCTTTAGTGTATTCATCCATTTTCTGATATGTTTTTAGTGTTAAGCTAAACACTGATAATTAGGGCCAACGTTAACAGGATCCAGGCGCTCCCCACACGATTCTCTCTCCTTACATTATACACCCAGTGCTTCAATGCTCAACAAGAATATCAATCCATTTTTACTTTTTAATTCAGTAATTAAATTCTAAAATATATTACTACAGTTGTAATAGTTTAAAAAAGTTTTTGTGAAATAATTAATTTTTCTTTTAATAGTGCAGATTGTGCTGTACAACCGCAGCATATCCGTGGCTATATTAGCGGTAATGTTAGTGAAACTTTCAGCTCTCCTGATATGTCTACTTTAGTAAATATCTTCTTCTTTTTTTTTTTTTTTTTTTTGTCTGTATTTTGCTGTTTATCTGTTAAGACCCCCACAATCAATCATTAGATTAATGTTGGCTAAACCAATATCGTTGAGTTTGAATGATGGCCTAAAGTGTATGGGGGCATCAACTTGATGTCTAGTGTATGGGGGCATCAACTGATGTCTATTCTATGGGGGCATCAACTGATGTCTAGTGTAGTGTATGGGGGCATCAACTGTGATGTCTAGTGTATGGGGGCATCAACTGTGATGTCTAGTGTATGGGGGCATCAACTGTGATGTCTAGTGTATGGGGGCATCAACTGATGTCTATTCTATGGGGGCATCAACTGATGTCTAGTGTAGTGTATGGGGGCATCAACTGTGATGTCTAGTGTATGGGGGCATCAACTGTGATGTCTAGTGTATGGGGGCATCAACTGATGTCTAGTGTATGGGGGCATCAACTGATGTCTAGTGTATGGGGGCATCAACTGATGTCTAGTGTATGGGGGCATCAACTGATGTCTAGTGTAGTGAATGGGGGCATCAACTGTGATGTCTAGTATATGGGGGCATCAACTGTGATGTCTAGTATATGGGGGCATCAACTGTGATGTCTAGTATATGGGGGCATCAACTGTGATGTCTAGTATATGGGGGCATCAACTGTGATGTCTAGTGTATGGGGGCATCAACTGATGTCTAGTGTATGGGGGCATCAACTGATGTCTAGTGTAGTGAATGGGGGCATCAACTGTGATGTCTAGTATAGTGAATGGGGGCATCAACTGTGATGTCTAGTATATGGGGGCATCAACTGTGATGTCTAGTATATGGGGGCATCAACTGTGATGTCTAGTGTATGGGGGCATCAACTGATGTGTAGTGTATGGGGGCATCAACTGATGTGTAGTGTATGGGGGCATCAACTGTGATGTCTAGTATATGGGGGCATCAACTGTGATGTCTAGTGTATGGGGGCATCAACTGATGCCCATCAGCTACATTGTTCTGCCTGAGAAGCCGCCAGCCGATATGTCAGTCAGCGGCTTTCTCATAGAGCGAGGCTAACCAAGCACTCCTGTGTTTGGGAGTGTCCTCGTGATAGCGGTCAGCCGAGTGGTCGCCAGAAGACTTGTTGGGCCAACAGCCATCTAATGTGTTTGGCCAGCGTAGTCTTCTTAGAAATGTACATCTGGATCCGACCGACAGGGAAAGGTGTTGCTGCGCTTGTGCACTCTGACACTGTGCAGACTGTATTAAAAGCTGAGGACAAAGAGCCCAAATAGGGTCTTACCAGATATTAAAATAGCGGTGTGTAACAGTATACACTCACCTTATAAGGCTGTGAGGGTCACAACCGCAAAGAAAACATAAAAGACAAGGGCGGCTGCCGCAGCCCCACGTGGAGGAATCTTCAGTGCTGGCGAGGAGAAGTGGGGGTTAATGCCGTACTGTCACCAAGAAGAGGAAAAAAACTGTTGATTTGATAATAAAAAGGTTTTATTCCATAGGTCAACGTGTTTCAGGGCTCAAGACCCCTTCTGCAGGACCAAAAAAGATGAAAAATCAACCATACATCTATGCATGTATTGTTGATCTTTCTTTTTTGGTCCTGAAGAAGGGGTCTTGAGCTCTGAAACGTGTTGACTTATGGAATAAAACCTTTTTATTATCAAATTAACAATTGTTTTCCTCCTCTTGGTGACAGCGCGGCATTAACCCCCACTTCTCTCCAGCACTGAAAACTGTGCAGACTGTAGAAGACTTTGTTGGAACACAACGGTTTCACAGGGGCAAGGGTAACGCCTAGTTGTCAGTTTTTCATTTTCCAAGGAGTGTCGCCACACAGTTGTATAAAAAAGGCATGATTCAGAAGTATTATATCATAGTGGACTACAAGTGTTCTATAAGAAATGTCCGATTCTCTGTCCAGTTAATAGGTACCACTGTTTGTCAGCCCTTCCGTCAATGAAGGGGCCAATTTCCGAGTGTGACGTAATTTTCTTTTCTATCGCCCTTTGGGTTGGGAACTTAATGCTCAGTTGTTGAGGTTTAGATGAAACATAAGGACTCATTAAGGGCACTGTACCCCCATCTTGCCACAGCTGACTATCATATCCTAATAAGCCGGTGCCACTTGTCACAAGAGCTTGAATACGCCCCTTCATTTTTTTTCACCTTGCACAGTATTGTAGCGCCCCCGTCCATTTGCTGGAAACATTGGCCTGGACACATACACAAGAATGACAAAGTAGATGGACCTGGTTACCAGCTTGTGGTCACCATGATGAACCTTTCCATGCTAATGGCACTGCTGACAGATGGCCATCTTGCTTGCCAGTCCGAGCATTGGGTTTGCCAGGTCTAAAGATTTATTATGGCCGGCCCAGGGACCAAAAATAAACTTTTAGGCCTGTCCTGAAATAATGAACTTGTTTGTGCCATTTCATAGAATATCGTTATTACGTTGCTGTTTAATTTTCAAATACCTTTTTAAAATTATATATCCTATTAGGATTCTAAAAAATGGCAACCAGTCATTAAGTTTGTTAAAAATGATGCAAAAAAAAGTGAGTACTGAGTATAAAAACGATCTGTAGATAGCAGCCAGTATGAGAAAATACAAGAACAAGAGATGTTTGAAATAAAATCTGAGCCCGACAGGGTTAATAAAATGCAAGATTTAATGGGTAATCATTTAAAATATTTATGTTGCTCGTTTCCCCATGGAGAGAACATTTTATCTCTAGAGATAGAAGAGTTTAGTTAATTTCTTTCATAGGGATCTCCAGAGTTGCCCTCGGCAATGTCTATTTTTACAACACCACAGTAAACAAGCTTCTAAGAAGCCCTTACTGTATCCCCGATTCTGGTTTGTAATAAAGGTCGGAGGACAAGGGGCATTTAAAGAAAACTTTTTTTTTTTTTTTTTTATAGTTTTACTTCACACTCTTGCTCTTAGTGCTTTTTCAGGGGGTTTTCGGGGCAGTATCTTCCTGAAACAGATGTTTTGTGAACAAACCCTAATGGATCAAGAATGAACATATGCATTTCTATGTAAAGACAACTTGCTGTTCATATGCTCAGTCTTTCGACTGTCTATTCATCGCTTCAGGTTTCCAAATTAGATTCCCTTTAAATGCTTGACTATCACCAGGTTTTTGCCACCTAATCTGATAGCGGCATAATATAGGGGCAGAGATCCTGATTCCAGTGATGTGTCACTTACTGGGCTGCTTAGTGTAGTTTTGATAAAATCACTGATTAATCAGCAGTAGATTATCATTACAGGACTACTTGGTGTGCTGCCAGGTAGTCTAGCATATTCATGAGCTCTGTATAACTGCTAGATCTGCAGCAGAGATCGGTTTCGGTTATATGAAACCTGCTTTAGTGTAGACTGACCCTATATTTGTTCTGACCTGTATAAGGCTTGGCCAGGGAAAAGCCGGCTTGGACCTCCATAGAATCGCTATTGGGTTATGTTCAGACATCTTTTTCAAGCAGCCAAAAACCTGTGTTGGTCAAGTGGCAGACGCTTCACTATACACTTTCTCTGGCGTGGGGTTTGGTTTGTTTTTTTTGTTTTTTTAACACTTCCTGAGAACTCTCTTGTTGTTTTTGGGGCTGTCATTATTTTTAAATCCATTCCTAAAAAAACCCCTTCAGGAATCCTCATTGCTGAATGCATTAGTAATATTGACAAAACTCTCTAAAAGGGGCTCGGTGTCTGTCGGGGTGTTTTTTGAGCCTCCCTATTGACTTAAAGTTGTATAGTATAGAGTGTCTTAGAGCAGAAGACGTCTTAATAATTATCAAGTCGCTTTTGTAACCACTTGGGGTCTTTTCGAAATATAAAGCGGTAAAAATACCTAAAAATGAATGTTAATTCTTGTGAGTGTTTTCTGGGCGCTTTTCCAGGCGGCTGTAGACCCACCTGTGAACGCACCATTATAATACCTGGGCCTGTCGTCTTGCCATTCAGACAACATTACTCCAATGCTGAAGCATATAAAACATAAAAAGCCAAATTTGCCTCTCCATCCCTGCTGCTATGGTTACAGTATGTCCTGGACCCGCTGCTGGTATCCATCTGCTCCAGTGATTGGCTGCAGCATTCATATGTTAGGAACTTCAACATTGGGGAAGGAAGTAGAGCATGGCGGGGAACCCAAAAAGATCTGACCTGGAGCAACCGTTCTTGTAAGCCAAGTAAGCATGTGTTCTAGAACTTTCTGAGCTTTTTCTCCCAAAATAATTGACCTCTTTTAAGACAGAAGCATGCATTGTTTTCACATCTCTACTACATCATGGCAGCTTTCTCTTTCACAGTTATGGAAGCCACACAAATGCAGATTGTTGCTAAAGTCAAGTGTGGTGCAATGATATAAGGAGTCCAATCCGTTACCCTGGTACTCCCATTTATAGGCCATTTTGACCCCGTTTCTTCTGACCAAGGCATTACCATAACTGGTCCTCTTGGCTGTGTTCATAAGTGATCCAGTGCACAGTGTCCACAGGCTCCTTGTGCCCTCTGCCAATCTGCAAGCCATTCTAGCCACCGGGCCCGTCACCCCTGTGATGTGCAAGATGAGACCCAATAATTACACCATCCAGACGCCGGTCTTACAGGCATCTCACATGAACCACTTCCTTCTTTTTGAGCTGCCATCAGCATGTAGTCCCCACAGTGTGCGCACATCTATATCAGCGTCAGGCTCTTCATGGGCCTACACTGACGCTGGAACCTCCTTTGTCACAACCAGCATGTGCAATAACAAAAATGACCCGCTTTGTAAATCAAGTATTTGTTAAACGTGCGTTTAATTAAACTATTAAGATCCCTTTTGAAGATTTTTTTCGCCTAAGTATAGATCTTAAAGTTGCTCAAAAATGTTGCACTTCTGGGGTCATGACATCTTGGGGCCTACGAAGTAGCATCCCGCAGTCTTGCACCGTGTAGGCAGTGGAGACCCCCCGGTCTGGCTGTCCCGAGGGCTGGACCAGCGCAGCAGGAAGCTTTTTGCTCAACTAGATTTGCAATAAAAATTATAACATTTTTTTCTGTGATCACCGATTTTCATAATAGCCGGACACTTCCTATTCTGTAGAGATGAGTTTCCTGTAGACATGTGATTATCACAGGAAGAATACAATTAATGTACCACCTATTCATAGATGAGACCACATTCTCCATTTTTCATTACACTTTGCCCCACACAGTGACCTGCATAAAAAAAAACACCTGTAGAGGTCTATGAGCATGTGTTGTTTCCTGTGGTCCTAGTGACTGCTGAAAATCATATCACTAAATGCTGTTAACAGCAGCTCAGGCAAGATCACAGTCCCCATCAATCTCCTGATAGAACATTAAGAAATAGAACAACAGAAAAACGTTGTTTTCCTTATGTCTGTTTGTAAAAGAGAATTTGTCACCAGGTTTTTGCTCCCCCATCTGAGAGCAGCAAAATGTAGAGTCAGAGCCCCTGATTCCAGCAATGTGTCACTTACTGAGCTGTTTGCTGTCATTTTGATAAAATCAATATTTTTCTCTGCTGCAGATCTAGCAGTTTTATACAGAGCTCATACATATGCTGGACTATCTGGCAGCACGTCAAGTAGTCCTCCTAATGATAATCTACTGCTGATTAAACTGATTTTTATCAAAACTACATTAAGCAGCCCAGTAAGTGACACATCGCTGCAATCAGGGTCTGTGCACCTTCATTATGCTGCTTTCAGATTAGGTGGCAAAAACCTAGTGACCGGCTCCCTTTTTTAAGAGTCCGACTTTGATTAGTGAAAAAAAACAAATGACAATATTCTTCACATCATGAACATTGCCAAAGCTGGAAAAAAAATTGAAGACACCAATGAACAAATGACCAAAAGGGAAGACAGTAGCAGAGGGTCAGAATATGATCTGTTAAAATGCTGGAATAAAGCGGAACACTGACAGTAACTATTGTGCGCACTATTAGCACTCCACGCTGTGTAGCAGCTGTATTAATCTCTCTTTTACCTTGAAAACGCCTTCAGTGTACACAGTCACTACAGGGCGCACCATTCCACATGTATGAAATATATATGATACGCTATGCTAAGTAATAAGACATTTTAAGGGTGGTTTCACAAATAACATCTTTTTAAAAATACTAGAATCTGAGGTCATTAGAGACAGTTCTTTTTGTGGTGTTTTTTGATGGTCCCCGAAGAAAGTTTGCTGTAGGTATGGCGTCTGTAAGAGACGTATGAATTGCCGTTTTTATGCTACATGCACCACTACCTTTTCAAATGTAAGGGAGCCTGTCATTTTAAAAATAAAAACCACTAACCTGCAGATATTGGGTTAATATGGAGGTTAATAGCATTTAGAACCTGCCCGGCAAGTGCATTTCAATCCCTGCTGCCTGGAGGAAAAAAAACTTTATTCTTCCTGGCAGCATTCAGTCATGGGAAAGGCGCCAATCAGTCACTATTCTGTGTATTGTGAATTGTGGCTGTACCTGGAGTTGTGGTTACAGCCGCAGCTCTCCATTCACAGCGGCGTGACTGAACCGGCATCGCCCCAATGACTGAAGTTCCTTTCCTCCAGTCAGCAGGCGCTGGGCAGGTTCCAAACTCTATTAACCTGCAGATTAACCCATATCTTCAGGTTAACAGTGTTTTTTTTCACATGATAGGTTCTCTTGAAAATTAATTTCCACCTTCATAAATGGGTGTTATCGGATAGTGTTTGAAAATATTAATAAGCAGTAAAGTTCGAATTTGCATGTATTACAGAAGTTTGAGAACTTATTTTACACTCTTAAACGCCGCCATTAATTCCATATCCCTTTACAGTCATCATCCCTGCCCCTATTAGGGCTCACTATCAGTATGTCTTCGGTTTCCACCCATACTCCAGAGTACCCAGAGGAAACCCGTCTAAATAGGGGAGAACATACATTAAAACATTTGTTTACTGCTCGTTACCTTGGAGACCGACCACAGTTATTGGACAAGAACATGCGCAGCACTAACAAACCATTTCCTACTGACCTTGTTTTGGTTAAGATTGGGAGAGCACATTGCTTCAGAGCATTGCTTACAGGCTAGTCCACGAGCTAATATACTGCTAATATCTTAATATTTAAAATTTATAAGCAGTAAATTGTGAAATTGCTTGTTTTTACAGGCAGTGTCCAACAATATCCACATATGACAATAGGAAAGGAGCACTGCAGTGTAGTATGATACAGCATGATCTGGCAACATATATATATGTATTTTTTTTTTTTTCTCTCAACATATGCAGAACATGGTAATAAAAGCTCCAGTTGTAATAAAATGATATACTGGGCTAATAAAGGTTATGGGTTTCCTGTTTTGAGCAATGTGTCACTTGAGGCATGAGATGTTAATCAAACATCCTGGACTAGTATTGCGGCACATTGTGGTTGGAGAGTTTGGTAATTTTATTCTGTGCATATAACATGGATGAGCAACGGAGAAAGCCAAATGACACTTAAAAATATAATCAAAAATAATCCCGGGCTAACGTTCACCTCATCATGAAGGCCATGGTGCAGCTTTCAGAGTACTTGCACCTCCAAAATATTTACGGGAACCCTCCGTGGTGTGGATAAGCCTGTGTTGCACAGTTCCACTTGCACAAGTAAAAATGTTCTCTGTTACTGCCCTTGATCCCAAATCCCCCCCCCTTCTTTCATAATCCTGGCACTTAGTACTCGGAGTTTCACCGCTCGTCACAGCCCAGCATCTCGCGCACGCTCTCCTTCACTGCAGAGCGCCGCACATAGGAGAGATGCTGGGCTGTGATGAGCGCTGAAACTCCGCCCACAGCCCAGCATCTCGCGCATGCTCTCCTTCACTGCAGAGCGCCGCACGTAGGAGAGATGCTGGGCTGTGATGAGCGCTGAAACTCCGCCCACAGCCCAGCATCTCGCGCATGCTCTCCTTCACTGCAGAGCGCCGCACATAGGAGAGATGCTGGGCTGTGATGAGTGCTGAAACTCCGCCCACAGCCCAGCATCTCGCGCACGCTCTCCTTCACTGCAGAGCGCCGCACGTAGGAGAGATGCTGGGCTGTGATGAGCGCTGAAACTCCGCCCACAGCCCAGCATCTCGCGCATGCTCTCCTTCACTGCAGAGCGCCGCACGTAGGAGAGATGCTGGGCTGTGATGAGCGCTGAAACGCCGCCCACAGCCCAGCATCTCGCGCATGCTCTCCTTCACTGCAGAGCGCCGCACGTAGGAGAGATGCTGGGCTGTGATGAGCGCTGAAACTCAGGAAGACTGGGCCAGCCTCGGTGATGTCACGTCAAAACTTCCAGTTGACCTGACATCACCAGATCTCAGAGGTCACGAGAAGGAGTGAATGGACCGCAGTAGCACCGCTCAGAGGCATTATTGGCAACACAAGGTATTTGAGGGAAGTCTTGTTTCTCAACAATATATCGATGTGGCTTTGAAAAATAAATAGTGAGCCACCTCTATAAAGAGGACCTGTCACTTGTCATATATAGGTAATTTGTGCCTGCTGTAAATGCCACAAGTGTCCTGAATCTGACTTTTTTTCATTTGTTCATCCCATTTTTGAGATATCGGCCTCGTTCCTGTCTTTCCTGTGTATAAATCTAATAGCCAACTGGTCATGTCCCTCAGACTTCGATAGAGAGGAGTTGAGACCCATGCCCACTAGTTTTATTTATTTGTTTTTTAGTCAACACACACCTATGGCAAGTGACAGGTCTGCTGTAAGGCTGTGTCCACACATTGCTTAATTTCATGCGTTTACGCTGCATATTGCACTGCAGCGTAAACACATGCGTCCTGCGTCCCCAGCACAACCTATGAAGAATGTGCATAATCCATTTGCACATTGCGTTTGAGAGCGCAGCGATTTGCATGCTGACATTTTGATCCAAAATATGGCGCTCAAAAAAGTAACATGTCACTTCTTTCGTGTGCTTTGGATGCTGCTCCCACTCTGTCTATGGGAGAGGCCGCATCCAGAGCGCATGAAATCGCCATCTATTCTGCAGACACACTGCATCCATTATGCAGTGTTTCTGCAGCGATTTGAAGTGCACATGCGCTGCCCAATCGCTGCAGAATATATGTCACGGCAGTACGCAGTGTGCACACAGCCTAATACATTGTTTGATTTGCCTCTTTAAATTTTGGCGGGGGTAGGGTTACTAAACCTTTTGGATGTGATGCAGTTTTTTCATGCAGATTTTTCTGTTCTATGTTGGAACAGATTTTATAGTTATCTAGGAATTAATCTAGGAAATTCTTAAAATATAATACTGCCTTTTTGTCGTCATTAGCCAGAATTTCAGTGGCAGTCACATTATGCCTTTGGTGTGAGGTTTCAGGACTTGTGACTTCCCATACAGTCTAAGGACTCGTTTCCATTATGAACACCAGGGTTTTATGCCATCTGACGCTACACAGCTGACATCAACCCCAGCTACCATCACCCCAATTGCCAATGCACCTGGGCATTCTGGAAGAGGGAGGCGCATCTAATGTGAAGCGCCATTTCTGGGGCAACTGCGGACTGCTATTTGTAGGCTGGGAAGGGCCAAGTAACTATGCACCTTCCCTCCCTGCAGCTGTCTGCTTTACCTTTTGCTAGTTCTCAAACATAGAGGGCAGCCCACCTCTGTTTTTGTTTATTTTTATTTTTTTTAAATAATTTATTTGGTTAAGACAGGCTAAACACCATTTAGCTTCACACAATAGCCACTGAAGGGTGCACGTTTACAATACATGAGGGGCTTGGACATTATCTGCAGGGTATGCTTCATATCTATCTAGGATGGAAAAGATGATGTTATCAATGCATTGCATACGGATACTATGCAAGAAAAATAAAAAGCACACTCGCATAGCAACTTGCAAGACATACGGAATAACCTACGCTTCACACTTGTCCCACTTTTCACTATAAGTAATGAGTATTGGAGCAATTATTGATACACTAGTGGCTGTAAGGCCTAATTGTTGCTTTCTTCCAGCATAGGAATTGTACAAGACATCATTGCTGACATCACATCCAATAGAGAGGTGGATGCACCTTTGGAGTTCGGCTTACTCTACGCATGTGCACTTCAATATACTTGGATTCGTCTGCGCATACAGGTCACGGGGGGGCATAGCTGTACCACGGGGGGGAGGCATGGCTGTACCACGGGGGGAGGCATGGCTGGACCACGGGGGGGGGGGAAGAGGCATGGCTGGACCACGGGGGGGGGGAGAGGCATGGCTGTACCACGGCGGGGGGGAGGCATGGCTGGACCACGGTGGGGGGAGAGGCGTGGCTGGACCACGGGGGGGGGTTTCAGAGGCATGGCTGGACCACAGGGGGGGAGGTTCAGAGGCATGGCTGGACCACAGGGGGGGAGGTTCAGAGGCATGGCTGGACCACGGGGGGGGGGGGGGGGAGGCATGGCTGGGACCACGGGGGGGGGGAGGAGAGAGGCATGGCTGGGACCACGGGGGGGGAGGAGAGAGGCATGGCTGGGACCACGGGGGGGGAGGAGAGAGGCATGGCTGGGACCACGGGGGGGGAGGAGAGAGGCATGGCTGGGACCACGGGGGGGGGGGAGGAGAGAGGCATGGCTGGGACCACGGGGGGGGGGGGGGAGGAGAGAGGCATGGCTGCGACCACAGGGGGGGGGGGTTAGGAGAGAGGCATGGCTGGGACCACGGGGGGGGGGGGGGGAGGAGAGAGGCATGGCTGAACCACGGGTGGGGGGGAGAGAGGCATGGCTGGGACCACGGGGGGGGGGGGAGGAGAGAGGCATGGCTGAACCACGGGTGGGGGGGAGAGAGGCATGGCTGAACCACGGGGGGGGGAGGAGAGAGGCATGGCTGAACCACAGGGGGGGGGAGGAGAAGAGGCATGGCCGAACCATGGGGGGGGGGGGGGAGAGGCATGGCCGGACCACGGCGGGGGGGGGAGAGGCATGGCCGGACCACAGGGGGGGGGGAGGCGAGGCATGGCCGGACCACAGGGGGGGGGGGGAGGCGAGGCATGGCCGGACCACAGGGGGGGGGGGGGAGGCGAGGCATGGCCGGACCACAGGGGGGGGGAGGCGAGGCATGGCCGGACCACAGGGGGGGGGGGGGGAGGCATGGCCGGACCACGGGGGGGGAGGGGAGAGGCATGGCCGGACCACGGGGGGGGGAGAGGCACGGCTACGGGGGGGGAGAGGGGCAAGGCTGGACCACGGGGGGGGGAGAGAGGCATGGCTGGACCAGGGGGGGGGGGGGGGGGGTTGAGGCATGGCTGGACCACGGGGAGGGGGGGGGAGAGGCATGGCTGGGCCACGGGAGGGGTGGGGGCATGGCTGGACATAGCCAGCGCTGGCTGAAAAGATGTAAGCTAGCTTCAGTGCCCCATGCCGTAGACTTATGGCGGTTATATAAATCCACTCCAGTTCTGGACACTGGATGAGATGGAAGCACAGTCTATACTTTTCCACAAATGGTGTCCATACGCTTAGTGAAGTTAGTACCTTTCTATGTACTGTCCGACACGTCACGAGGAGCCAATTTATTAGTAGCTTGACCGTATAAACTTGTATCTGGTAGAACTGCAGAGGACAGTTATAACATCGCACAGGCCATGTAAAACATCTCGTGTCCTTTAGCACCCGTTAATAATTCACCAAAATGGAACCAACAAAGTTCCTTGTTTGATGGATCAATCCGATCTGTCTGCATTGATATTAACATTTGGACCGGTTTGTCCAGGCGAGTCATAAGCTGGAGGCGGAGAGCGCCCGGGTGTCCTGTTCGGCTTTGATGTATTTGATTCCTCTTTTATTTATTTATTTTTTCTTAAGTCATAAATTAATGAATAATTGCCAGCGAGCCATTGTACTTATCAGACCGACTGCATTTGCTTAGTGTTGTCATAGCAACCAACCCATACATTGTCCGTGTAATGTTTAAACAATATTGATTTTCAGTTTAGCGTGGTTTTGTCCTGGTGCGGTTCAGTGTGACGGAATGTTAGGAGCACGTATGGATTCCTGTTTACCATTTGTGGGCCGCCCATTGGGCGCTAGTACAGAGACGACCGTGCAGTGCTGTGCTACCGTGCACTCGGGATACTGCGCTGCCCTTGGATGTGTTGTGCCATTCTAGGCTTTGCAAAAAATATAAAAGTTACTCAAAAATTCCTTTTGCAGATTACGGTTCTGTCCGCATATTGCACATTTATCTTTTTCATGGTGAACGTGTTTGATAAATTAACTTGTTGTGGATTTTAACATATTGTGGTTTCAATTCATCAGTTTCTGCCAAAATTTTGGTATAAAATTGTTTGAAATGTCGCCAAATTGTAGCACAATTTGAAAAAATGTTGCAACTTTTGGTGTTTTTTTTTATGCCAGACCCTTCAATCTGTTTTTTGTTTTTTTTTATTTCTTTTATACAAGTGTAGCTTTCTTAGGAGGCTAATGCCCGATGGTGTCTGGCAAATTCATCACAATTCATGCCACAAAAGTGATGTATTAGGACTGAAATATACTCTGAGTACAGTCTGTACAGTGGCACTCAGTAGCTGAAAGATGCGTCATATTAATTTAAGATGCCCTTTTAATGACTGACACAGCTTCCTCCATTGTAATTGTACCATCTTGCGCACATTGTACCAGGACTGGCCCTATTCTTCTTGACTGGGGGTTTTCAGATGCTCCTTATTCATTAAGTGACGCCCTCCTCTTAAGCAAGTAGCCTGTGTCTCTCCACAAATCCTACTCCAGTCAGTGTAAAGAGTGAGATTTCAGGCATAACCCCTGCCCCTCCCCAGTTCTGCCCATTTGGGCAGAGCTAGGAGAAACTAGCATGAAGACTTAAAGTCATAACATTTTTGTGCATCTCCAAGTTGCACAAAAATGTTGCAACTTTTCAGCTTTTTGCCCCAGTTTTACAGCTTGAAAGCTTTGCTGAATCAGGGTATTCAGGTTCCATCAATGGGTCTTGTGTTGTAAATTGCATCACATTTTGGGGTTTCGGCACTTCAGTGGTGCTTTTAACCTAAGGTCCCTGTCCCTGGTATTAAACTCTCCTTCCAGCGGTGTCCTGTTTTTCAGCTGCCACTCCAGTCCCGCAGGGCCATCTTTTGACCGGCATCAAAGTTACGTCACACGCTTTCAATGCAATGCAAGTCTATGAGAGCCAGAACAAGGCTCTTATAGACTTACATTTAGTTGTGACCTCTGGCGCTCTCCGTGAAACACTGGAGCAGCCAAGAGATCACAAACTGCAGAAGAATAACGGAAGTGGGGCCGATAATGGATATAAAGACATTAGTTGAGGAGTGTAAGACGGGGGCAAGGGACTTGGAAGCCCCACTCCAGAGGGGAAACAAAAATCAAAATGCTGGGTGGAGCTTTAAATGTCAGATCTTAAACCTAGTAAAGTGGGTGTACCTATTTTGGAAGTCTGTGCTGGAAAGCTTTGTAAACCTTTTAAAGTTTTACCTAAAGTTTTTTTTTTTTGTTTTTTTTTTTTTATACTCCTCAATTTAGGGGTTGTCCAAAGTCATCAAAAATCATCCCACAGTTAGCAATACAAATGGATAATTTACGTTCTGTCATGTGAGCCCCGCAGCCAATCAGCAGCCATATTACACTTGTATCTGAAGGAGGTGACAGCAGCGGTTCTCACTTCTTCCTGATGTCAGTTACCCGAAGGGAGAAAGCATGCAGCGGCCCGTTAGTGGCCTCTGATTGTCTGCAGGGTTCACGTGACCGAAGACCCATCACAGGACAACACTGGAGATATAAGGAGTTTTCACTCTACATGGGGGAATATTGTGAGTGGGGTTGTCCAAGCAGTGGACACCACCTTTAAATAACGTATACTTGCCATTTCAATGCTGTCTCTGTTGTCCATTGCTTGTGTACCTGGTTCCAGACTTCACAGCCTGTATACCCCACGTGTCTCACAGCCAATCACTGGCTGAATATAAACTTATAAATATTTCTTTATCGTTCCTATGGGAGACCTAGACCATGGGTGTTTAGCTTCTACCTCTGGAGGACACACAAAGTACTACACTTAAAAGTGTAGCTCCTCCCCCTGAGCTTATACACCCCCTGGTTAGCAGACCCAGCCAGTTTATCGCTTTGTGTTCAGGAGGCATACATCCACACATGCATTCTCATATGATTTTTTTCCTTTTGGAACGAGATTGAAGAGTGGGGTCCACGTCTGGACCCCCGGCATGTCCCTTCTCACCCCACTGTGTCGGCGGTGTTGTAAGGTTGATTCTTAGGCTGGAGCCTTACATGCCGTGCTCCTTCACCATCCCTCCTGGGCTCTGGCTTGAAGTGGGAGCCAGCACGGTCTCCATGCTTGGCAGGAGACCGGTCTCCATCCGCAGCCCTTCAGGACCCTGCTGGAACGGAGCGCTCATCCCCAGGGATCTGGCCCTGCGTCTCAGAAGCTAAGTACCTGAGACGTTTATATTTCGGGGTCCCTGTACTTTATTGTTGGGGGAGAGTGTGCTTATTATGTTTACTGACATTTCCGGCGGGTTCTCTAGCTGTCGCCTGAGAACTGCGCCGATGGTGCCTGCGCGTCGGCCGCGCTGCTCAAATTTAGGCCCCGGCTTCGCCGGAGGCCTAGTTTCTGTTTCACTGCCCTCGCATGTCACTCATGCAGAGGGACAGGCTCGGCTCCTCCCGGCGGCCGTTCTGTACAGGGGAGGGACACTCCCCACTACAGTGTGTGTCCCCTCCCCTGTAGGTCTCAATGGCCCTCCAGATCCCGCTCCTCAAGCAAGTCCCGCCCCCTCTCTTCGCTCCGGCGGCCATTTTTTTAGCGTTCTCTCTGTGATCAGTCATTGCAGCGCTGGTTTTCAGCATCCCTGCTGAGGTGCTGTGCTTGGGGGTCCGGGCTTCGGGATCTGGAGGGCACACAACACTGCTCCAGCGGTCTGGTAAGCCACAACCGGTCTCCGGTTGTGGACCTCTGTATATATACTCTCTGGGGGTCATTCTCTGGCAGAGCCCCCACTCCAGCAGCATGTCTCACACGAGGAGCAAGGCCCCAAAGCTTTATGCTGTATGCGCTGCATGTAAGCTCCTGCTGCCTGAACCGAGCACCTTTCCACATTGTGATGCCTGCTGTAACTTCGCGGTGCCACAGCCTGGAGTCTCACCCACAGTGGTCTCTCAGGCTGCTCCTGCTCCTGTGGCTGAACCCCCGGCTTGGGTAGAATCCTTTTCTAGGTCTATCTCCCAGTCCTTTGTGAATATGCATCAGCCCCCCTCACAGGGTGCCTCTGCTGCTAGGGGTCTCTCAGAATCGGAGTTCACAGAGGATTCATCATCAGGGCCCAGACCCCGTCCTCCTAAGAAGAGACGCAGGGTTCCCTCTCCCTCCTCCTCCCGTGACTCTGATTCCAGAGCTGACTTGCAGGATGAGGAGGATGCCTTTACAGGGGGCTCAGAGGCTAACTCCATGTACCCCATTGATCTGTCCGAAAGTGACTCAGATCTTAGTGACTTGATTGCTTCTATTAATTCTGCACTGGATCTCAATCCGCCAGTATCAGAGGAGCAACCCTCTCTGGCAGAAAAGCACCAGTTTACCTCGCCTAAGAAAGCAAAGAGTGTGTTCTTTAACCACTCCAGTTTTCAGGCCGCTGTGACCAAACCCAGGGCCTGTCCTGACAAACGCTTCCCAAAGCGTGGTTCTGATGACAGTTTTCCCTTTCCACCTGAGGTGGTCAAGGAGTGGTCTCACTCCCCAAAGGTAGACCCTCCGGTGTCTAGGCTATCAGCCCGGACCGTTGTGTCGGTGGCTGACGGCACCTCACTTAAGGATTCCACTGACCGCCAGATTGACCTTCTGGCCAAATCCGTGTATGAAGCGGCGGGGGCCGCGTTTTCTCCGACTTTTGCAGCAGTGTGGGCTCTCAAAGCCATCTCTGCTTCTCTACAGGAGATGCATTCCCTCACCAAGGAATCTATGCCTGAGATTGTTACCTTAACTGCTCAGGCTTCAGCCTTTTCATCTTATGCCATGTCTGCCATGCTAGAGGCTGCTCACAGCACTGCTGTGGCTTCAGCTAATTCTCTTGTTATCCGCAGGATTTTGTGGCTTCGAGAGTGGAAGGCAGATGCTTCTTCCAAGAAGTTTCTTGCTGGGCTCCCTTTTGCTGGTTCACGGCTGTTTGGTGAACAGCTGGATGAAATCATTAAAGAAGCTACTGGCGGGAAGAGTACTTCAATGCCACAAACCAAAGCCAGGAAACCCGCCCAGGGTAGGAATCAGTCGAGGTTTCGCTCCTTTCGTTCCTCCAACTGGTCGTCCTCTAAGCCCTCGGCCTCGTCCGCTAACTCAGCCAAGGACCAGAAATCCAACTGGCGCCCAAAAGCGCGTCCACAGAAGACCGCAGGAGCTGCTGCCACTAAGGCAGCCTCCTCGTGACTATCTGCCCGCTCCAGCAACGTCCTTAGTCGGTGGCAGGCTCTCCCACTTTGGCGACGCTTGGTTTCAACACGTCTCCGATCAGTGGGTGAGAGATATCATCTCCCACGGCTACAGGATAGAATTCTCTTCCTGTCCGCCAAACAGATTTTTTTCTCTCAACTCCTCCCTGCTCCAAGGCCGCTGCCTTCTCACAGGCCGTGGCAACCTTGCAGGCCAATGGAGTAATTGTACCGGTTCCCGCTCGGGAACGGTTCAGAGGTTTCTACTCAAATCTCTTCCTAGTTCCCAAAAAGGACGGTACCTTCCGGCCCATCCTGGATCTCAAGCTTCTCAACAAGCATGTTCAGGTGCAGCACTTTCGCATGGAGTCTCTGAGATCAGTCATTGCCTCAATGACCCAAGGGGAATTCCTGGCGTCCATCGACATCAGAGATGCCTATCTGCATGTGCCAATTGCAGTTTCACACCAGCGTTGGCTACGTTTTGCAATCGGAGAAGATCATTTCCAATTTGTGTCTCTCCCCTTCGGGTTGGCCACAGCCCCTCGGGTATTCACCAAGGTCATGGTAGCAGTGATTGCAGTTCTGCACCTACAGGGGTTGCGAGTGATTCCTTACCTGGACGACCTTCTAGTCAAGGCTTCATCCAGCGCAGACTGTCAGCGGAGTGTCTCGCTCACTCTCGCCACTCTAGCCCAATTCGGGTGGCTGGTCAATCTGCCCAAATCCACTCTGAGTCCGACCTAGAGTCTCACGTACCTAGGGATGCAGTTCGAGACTTTGCCGGCACTTGTGAAGTTGCCCTTAATCAAACAGCAGTCTCTCCGGCTAGCGGTGCGCTCTCTCCTGAGGCCCCGCCGTTATACCCTCAGGCGTCTGATGCAGGTGCTGGGTCAAATGGTGGCGTCAATGGAGGCTGTTCCCTTTGCCCAGTTCCATCTGCGTCCCCTGCAGCTGGACATTCTCCGCTGTTGGGACAAGCGGCCTTCCTCCTTACACAGGTTAGTGGCTCTGTCGCCACAAACCAGGAGCTCTCTTCAGTGGTGGCTTCGGCCTCTCTCCCTGTCCCAGGGGCGCTCCTTCCTGGCCCCGTCCTGGGTGATTCTCACCACAGATGCCAGTCTATCCGGCTGGGGAGCGGTATATCTCCACCACAGAGCGCAGGGCACTCCGTCCAAGTTAGCCCTTCCAATCAATGTGCTGGAAACCAGAGCCGTGCTTCTAGCTCTCCTAGCTTTTCACCACCAGTTGGCGGGCAGGCACATTAGAGTCCAGTCAGACAACGCGACAGCGGTTGCCTACATCAATCACCAAGGCGGGACACGCAGCCGCCTAGCAATGTTGGAGGTACAACGCATCCTTCAATGGGAGGAGGACTCAAAGTCCACCATATCCGCAGTCCACATCCCAGGCGTGGAAAACTGGGAGGCAGATTATCTCAGCCGTCAAACCGTGGACGGTGGCGAGTGGTCCCTGCACCCGGCAGTGTTCCAGTCAATCTGCCGCAAATGGGGCACTCCGGATGTGGACCTAATGGCATCCCGTCACAACAACAAGGTTCCCGTTTACGTGGCTCGCTCCCACGACCCTCAGGCATTCGCCGCGGACGCACTGGTTCAGGACTGGTCCCAGTTTCGTCTGTCCTACGTGTTTCCCCCCTCTAGCTCTCTTGCCCAGAGTTCTGCGCAAGATCAGAATGGAGGGCTGTCGAGTCATCCTCATTGCTCCGGACTGGCCCAGGCGAGCTTGGTATCCAGATCTGCTCCATCTGTCCGTAGGGATGCCGTGTCCGTCCAGACCTACTCTCACAAGGTCCGTTCTTCCGCTTGAATTCTGCGGCTCTCAAATTGACGGCGTGGCTCTTGAGTCCTGGCTCTTGACGGCTTCTGGTATTCCTCCTGAAGTCATCTTCACTATGACTCGGGCCCGTAAGTCTTCCTCCGTTAAGATCTATCACAGGACTTGGAAAATTTTCCTGTCATGGTGTCGCTCTACTGACCATCCTCCTTGGCCATTCTCCTTGCCGACCCTTCTGTCTTTTCTACAGTCCGGTCTGCAGCTAGGACTGTCCCTCAACTCTCTCAAGGGACAAGTCTCAGCTCTATCAGTACTGTTCCAGCGGCGTCTCGCTCGGCTGGCTCAGGTCCGCACCTTCATGCAGGGCGCGTCTCACATCATTCCGCCTTACCGGCGGCCCTTGGATCCCTGGGACCTTAATTTGGTTCTCACGGTTTTGCAGAAACCCCCCTTTGAGCCTCTTAGGGAGGTCTCTTTGCATCGTCTTTCTCAGAAAGTGGCTTTTCTGGTGGCCATAACTTCCCTCAGGAGAGTCTCTAATTTGGCCGCGCTCTCTTCGGAGTCACCTTTTTTAGTGTTTCATCAAGACAAGGTGGTTCTCCATCCGACTCCGGACTTTCTTCCTAAGGTGGTCTCCCCTTTCCACCTTAACCAGGACATTACCCTACCTTCCTTTTGTCCGGCTCCTGTTCATCGCTTTGAAAAAGCGCTGCATACTCTGGATTTGGTGCGGGCGCTCCGGATCTATGTGTCTCGCACCGCTTCTATTAGGCGGTGCACTTCTCTTTTTGTGCTAACCACAGGTCGCTCTGCTTCTAAGCCGACCTTAGCCCGTTGGATCAGATTGACCATTTCGGACGCCTACCAGAGTTCTCAGGTGCCTCCCCCGCCGGGGATCAAGGCACATTCGACCAGAGCTGTTGGTGCCTCTTGGGCTTTCAGGCACCAGGCTACGGCTCCGCAAGTCTGTCAGGCTGCCACTTGGACTAGCCTGCATACCTTTTCGAAGCACTACCAAGTGCATGCTCATGCTTCGGCAGATGCGAGCTTGGGCAGACGCATCCTTCAGGCACTGTCGCCCATTTGTGAAGTTAGGTTCTGCCTACTTCTTAGTTTTTCTGTTTATTTCCCACCCATGGACTGCTTTGGAACGTCCCATGGTCTGGGTCTCCCATAGGAACGATAAAGAAAAAGAGAATTTTGTTTACCGTAAATTCTTTTTCTTATAGTTTTGTATTGGGAGACCCAGCACCCTCCCTGTTGCCTGTTGGCACTTTTCTTGTTCCGCGTGTTATCACCGGCTGTTGTCGTGGACAGAGTTTCCGGTTGTTCCGGCTATTGCTCTGTTCTACTTGTGGGTGGCTATTCTCCTTCAGCTTTTGCACTAAACTGGCTGGGTCTGCTCACCAGGGGGTGTATAATCTCAGGGGGGAGGAGTTACACTTTTAAGTGTAGTACTTTGTGTGTCCTCCAGAGGTAGAAGCTAAACACCCATGGTCTGGGTCTCCCATTACGGAACTATAAGAAAAAGAATTTACGGTAAGTAAACAAAATTCTCTTTTTTTCAAATAACAGAGCGTAAAAATTAAAATCCATTTTGGAATAGGTATGAAATACATTTTAAAAGTAAGTACATCAGCTTCATTAGGTCTAAGGTGTTTTTATTAAAGGGCTTGTGTTCTACTGCTCAAAATGCTCTGAAACGCTTCAAGCTGCAGTATAAAAAAAATGTTTAACCCCCCCCCGTGCTGTACTGACGCGGTGCCTTTGCTATGTTGTATGGATGGCTGCCGCAGTCATGCCACAGAACACTGCCCCGTGTCCATCAGGAGGCACAGTGGGCACAGGAACAGATCTGGGAGGTAAATTATATATTTTTTTTTATATTTCTGCGGCAGTATGAAGTGATTCAGAGGGGGCTGATCAGTAGTGGATGACCCCCTCTAATAATGTATGCTCTTAGCTTTAACACTAGAAGTCCCAGAGAGGGGTCATTTAACATTTCTACCTTTGGAACCCAGAGATGGGTCGAATGACCTGAAGGATTTTAGCTAACATCCTTTGTTGAGGTGGATCTACACAATTGCCCCCTGCAGATTCCTCAGGCAATAGCCACATTTACAAATGAAAGGATGCTAATTGGAGCCATCATAGTTGTCAGTTTGGACTAAGGGTCATTTGACCCTCTTTCCGGACTTCAGGAGGGAGTTTGAAATTTCTGGGACTTGTAGTGTTAAGGCTTGTGACACATCCGCCTTAGTAGAGCTCTCTGCAGAAGGTATTGTCATTTGGTTTTATTAGATCCATTTTTCTGAGATATTTTAATGATCACTTCCGCCATTTCTTCATCACTGTGTTCCTACACTCTCCCATAAGCAACAACCCAACAGACACTGGTGCAACTTTCCAGAACTCTGACAAATATTCAAGCGGTTAAGTGTTTTTGTAGTTTTACATGGCGGCCTTTGAGTTCCCTGACCATCCATGTAATAAAGGGGACCATCAGCCTACCAGACTATAACCACTGCTCATACCAGCAATCCGGGGAACTCTGCCATCCATGTGCATTGCCCGGGGGTTAGTCTAAGGCTGCATCGTGTAACCTTATTGTGTAAGGGCCATTCCATTGTGTCTGCCTCTTGAAGTTTGGCTGTTTCTATTTCCGCTCTCCCTCATTCCATATGTATATATAGCCGGTGACTCCAGCCATGTATAAATATCTGTAGAGGAGAATTCTGCTTTTTAAATCCATGTGAAAGGTCCAACAGCTGGTGAGGCGCTGCTGGTCCCCGCTCCACATCGCTGCCCCGGCCGCGTCTCGCATGCCAGCCTACAGTGATGCTTCAGTGTCCGTGCTGTGATCCCTTCTGAAGCCGGTCAGATGTCTGTCCTCCAGTCTGTGCCAGCTTTACTGTAATGTAATGTTGTCATTGTTGGGTTTGACCAGAATAAATGTGGACGACCATTTAACTTCGTGTTCGTCATGAAAATGTTCTGTTTAGGGAATGTTCAGAAAGTATTTTTATTTCTCAAAGAATTCATTGGCAGAAATCCAAGGCTCAAACTTGAGCAGCCATCACCAGTTCAGGATTGTCCTCTTAATGGGGCGGCACGGTGGCTCAGTGGTTAGCACTGCAGCCTTGCAGCGCTGGGGTCCTGGGTTCAAAATCCCACCAAGGACACCATCTGCAAGGAGTTTGTATGTTCTCCCCGTGTTTGCGTGGGTTTCCTCCGGGTACTCCGGTTTCCTCCCACACTCCAAAGACATACAGATAGGGACTCTAGATTGTGAGCCCCAATGGGGACAGTGTTGCAAATGTATGTAAAGCGCTGTGGAATTAATAGCGCTATATAAATGAATAAAATTATTATTATTATTATTATTAATTTAAGAAAAGAGTGGGCAGCTTCATACTGCTGATTTCTGGAATTATCAACCATAAGCAAAAGTGGTCACAGGTCCGTAATGCACCCCCTAAAGGGCCCAACCTTCTAGCAAAACTTGGGTGCGAACCTCCAGGTTGTGGCATCCCGGTATTCATTAGAAGGTCTCACACCCCTCTAGGCCCTTTTTGCTTTGAAAACAAGATCTTGTGTATTAGGCCTAGTGTCCATTTATCACAGTCCTCGGATGTTGGCCAGTGCTGGCCCTGCCGCAGGTCTCCTGATCTAAAATCGCTGCCGCCGCTTTCTATTTTGTTGGCGCTATGCTGACACTGGCCAGGATTAGGAGGTAACCGCCCTCTCCAGCTGCAAAAGAAAATGGCGTGTGAGCACTGCTCATGTTCTCCTGTCTGTTTAGAAGCAATGGCCGATCTCCACCGTAACAAACTGAAAAGTGTTAATATCTCAAGAACGGCTTCAAATTTCAATATTGCTTAGAATTTTCAAGCACTTTCCAATCATTGCTGTTTTTGAAATGAGAATAACCATTTAAAAGGACTCTGTCACCAGGTATTTGCTCCCCATCTCAGAGCAGCATAATGTAGAGACCCTGATTCCAGTGATGTGTCACTGAGCTGTTTGCTGTCATTTTGATAAAATCAATGTTTACTATTCTGCAGATGTAACAGTTATACAGAGCTCATGAATATGCTGGACTACCTGGCAGCACGCCACGTAGTCCTGTAATGATAATCTACTGCTGATTTAATCAGTGATTTTATCAAAATGACAGCAAACTGCTCAATAAGTGACACGTCGCTGGAATCGGGATCTCTGCCCTTAGTTTATTCTGGTCTCAGATTAGGTGTTAAAACCCTGGTGACAGATTCCCTTTAAGTAATTGGAAAATGGGCTGATACAATACAATAGAAGTTGAGCTGCATTAGCCAGGTCCGCGCACTGCACAGTATACAGGGCTGTGGGGTGTACATCTGGCCACCACAAGAGCTATAAAGCGCTGATAAGGGGAGATCCCACCTATCTGATATTAGTGACCTAATAGATCAGAAAGTCCTGGAAACCCCCATAATGTCTGTGGCCTTGGACAGGGATGTCTCCTTATTGATGCTTGCATTTGATTGCTTTTGTGCATGGATCAGCCTGTAGTATTTCCTGCAGTTGGTGCCCCGCAGTGTCTATTCTGGGACGGCCGTCTCGCGGCTCTATTCGCGCAGTCTGATTAGACGCTGTCCCTTCGGTAACTCTTACATAAGGGTCTCTTTTCGGTTAGATACGCTGTATCATATTTGAGTGCACTTTGATAGATTGGTCTGCAATGTTTTCTTCTATACTATCTCGCCCATCTGTCATATTGCAGCGTTGCAGGGATATTGTTGCCGTGTTATGTAAAAGCTTGAGCCAGGAGTGCCCCACTTTCATGAAGAATACGGCTGTAGTGAAAGGGGGAATCTAGAAGGAAGGACTGCACTCTCCTGACACTTTGCATTTCCTTTTATTTTCCTCATCCCTTGGTTGTGTAAAGGTATATACAGTATATGTTACTGAGAGGAAGAAAACAACTTGGTAAATTTGTAATAGGCGCTAAAGGTGTTTGGTAAGAATTATTCTCTGCAGTTACAGCGGTAATAACATTTGCAATGAGACCTGTATTGAGGTTGCACACTTTCAAGGCTGGGTTCACGTCGGTGTTATGAATATTTTATATTGGGAACACAATGATGCATTGATGCCAGGGGCTGACACATCATGTGGTTACTTATGGAACCATATGCACACATTAACTTAGGCTGCTTTCACACATCTGGTTTTTCCTGTGCGGCACAATCCGGCGCTTTACAGAAAAAAACGCAACCGGTTTTTGCCGCCAGTTGCGTTTTTTTCTGTAAAGCGCTTGGGCTTGTGATCCGTCCGTTTTTTGCCGCATGTGGCAGATTTAGCCGATGCGGTGGCCGGATGGAACGTTGCCTGGCACGTATATTTTGTCCGGCAAAAAAACCCGCATTGCGCCGCATCCGGCTGATGCGGCGCGATTTGCATTGCATGCCTATGAACTCCGCATGTGGCGTTCTGTGGCAAACACCGCATCCGGCCGCCGCATGCGGTTTTTTCCACTGCGCATGCTCTGTAGCCTGCCGCAAGCGGCAAAAACCGGACGGGCCGCATGTCAAAAACTTATGCAAAGGATGCGGTGTTGTCGCCGCATCCTTTGCGTAGGTTTTAGAGCTGGATTGGCCGGCTCTGCTAAAACCAGAGGTGTGAAAGCAGCCTTAGGCTATGTGCCCATGGGAGCCTGTTTGTACGGATTTTGCCGCGGAACACCTGCGGATTTTTCTGGATTTTCCAGATAAATCCGCAGGTTTTAGCATGTACAGTCACTCCCGATGTTATCCTATGGGACATGGGGAGTGCTGCGTCCACGCTGCAGAAAGTGCGGCTGCCGAACATGCTGCGGATGTAGGCATCCGCATGTATAATTGCATGTCAATTATTCATGCGGAATTACCTGCGGATGTCCCGGCCCTCTGCTATGGAGATAAGAGCCCGGGACGTCCGCAGGTAAGCCGCATGAATGTCCGCATGTTTCCTGCAGCTATTCCGCTGTAATCTAGCAGCTAAAAATAGCTGCTGATGCCGGCGGGCAGCTGCGGGAAACATGCGCTCGTACCTGCGGATACATCCGTAGGTACGAGCGCCCGTGGGCACACAGCCTTATACTGTCACTTCACACACTATCCAAGAAAATGTGTGGTGATAGTGACATCACAATTGCTCGCCTTTTTGTTTCACATACTAATTGAATATGTACAGGAGCTTATCCCATTCTCAAATCTTTGAAGCTTGCAACTCTTTAAGGAAGTGGTTCTACTTTCACAGCATTCTACCAGTACTATAGGTGCAAGAACTTCCTTTGCTGAATGGTTTTACTTTCAGAGCATTCTGCCAGTACCGTAGGTGCTAGAACTTCCTATCCTGCATTGCACATACTATTGTCCAGTTGCTTGCTTGCCCCAACTGTTCAATCAATTTGTCAGACAATAGAGCAGGAGCGTTGACATTTAATTTAACCTGTCTCTGCCTGTGTGGCTACAGATGGCATATATTGGACTACTAAGAGCGTACAGCAAGTTGGTCCGACTAGAGACACCTAGTGGCCGACACTTTGGAGTGATTTTACTAGCTGATGGTCATATTTTTGGGTAAATAAAGTACTTTGCTTTGGCCGTTAGACGAGGTTAATTAAATGACATATAACATTTATAAGAACTTTTCTATTAGTTTCTGTATGGAATTCATCATTGTAAATTCACTGTACTGATTCTGCTCTGACACCGGCACCGTAGCCCAAACCTCCATTCATGATTCTGCAGGACTGAGATGAGGTTTCCCAGCGTTCCTTGCCGGCCCATTGTCTGCTGGAAGCTCGCTTTGGTTAGTAGTGAGTAAAGTCTGCACATACGGCTCCGTAGGAGCTTAGCTAAGCTGTTTGGAATCTTGTCGGCTGTTTCCAGTGACAACCTGGCGAATTCTGGATACATCTGCGGCTGTAATAAAGGCTGGATCAGCAGCCGATGAAGAACACTGTATATTGTGGCATCTCAGACCTATAGATTATTGGGCACAGTCCTTGTCAGAGTTCATGTGGTTTTCACTAACAGACTGATGCGGAAAAGAGAAGGGCCCTGTAGGTGAGGGCCTGATAATCTGCAAGGGAAAGTGAAAGACCTAAATCAGTGGCTAGAAGATGGAGAACCCTACTGCAGGTGGGCTTTCCCATTGTTTATGGAAATTGGCATTGGAAAAAGTCCGATAATGAAGATTGAGTCGGGAGGTATTGGAAGTGATCGCCAGCAGTGCTGCTATATTCAGCTAAATAGGGAATCTTCTATAAGAGATTCCCTGGGTCATGGGCATTAGACAAAATTGGCCGGATTTGCAAGTGGTCAAAGCTTTGCCACCATTTCCTAAAATTACCAGCATCTTATTACAAACCACTTGGGGAAATTCTTTTCTATAATGCTGCAAAGTTGTATCAGGACATATGTTAGAAAGCTAAGACTATGGAGCCCAATTCCTGGGGGATACACAGAGCGATGGCTCTGCCAATATGGAGGCACCTTGAAGACCCACTGCAATATGTTGGAGCAGTCCTATCTCATTGCCTGGAGCTTCATGTGCCTTGAGCCCTTTGATCACGGACTGTGGTAGTGGATGCTACGTGACTGCTGCGGGGGGGATGGGTCATCAGTGGTGGGGGTCTCATCAGGTAAGCATTGGGTCTTTTGGTTAATTCTTTTACGACCTTTAGCTTCATTTTGGCCAACTCTGGGAAAACCCCTTTGACATGCTCAAAACAGTGCTGTAATATATGTTGGTGCTATATAAATACATGTAAAGACATCACTCCGAACACATCCAGTGCAGGCCGTACGTAATATTCAGACCCTAAAAATTCTTCTCCCAGACTTGCTCCATTGATTTGATTGTGTGAAGAGTTGTGCTGAATCATGACTTTACCAATATGGAGAACACAATGCCTTCCTTCTCTTCCTTATACTGTATACACAACTATCCTTCCTGGTTTTCATTTGTAGTCTTTGTCCTAATATTAATTGTATGTAAATCACTGGCTTTGTTCATGGCTTGGCTTATTTAAGGGGCATTTACACGGCAAGATAATGGTGAACGAGCATTGCTAAAAAATCTGTTTCACGATTATTGTTTCATCGGGTGAAATTATGTAGCATAAACGGTCATCATTGTCTGCAAACAGGACTCCCTGTCGAGAGCAATGGCAGCCTGTGGGCCTGGAGGGATCTAGTATAGATTGCTCGGTGCGAGTCATTTATTGGTCTGCCTATGTAATCAGGCATTCAAACGGTGGTAAAAGTTTACCTATTGGCGATTGTCTGGTGCCGCCTGTCAGGCCGTGTAAACAAACCCTTAAGGGGTACTTCACACACAGCGAGATCGCTACTGAGATCGCTGCTGAGTCACGTTTTTTGTGACCTCATTAGCGATCTCGCTGTGTGTGACACTGAGCAGCGATCTGGCCCCTGCTGTGAGATCGCTGCTCGTTACACACAGCCCTGGTTCGTTTTTTTATTGTTGCTCTCCCGCTGATAAGCACACATCGCTGTGTGTGACAGCGAGAGAGCAACAATCCTGAATGTGAAGAGAGCAGGAGCCGGCGTCTGACAGCCTGCGGTAAGCTGTAACCAAGGTAAACATCGGGTAGCCAAGGTGGTTACCCGATATTTACCTTCGTTACCAGCCTCCGCAGCTCTCACGCTGCCAGTGCCGGCTCCTGCTCCCTGCACATTCTAAGTTAAGCGGTGTGAACTGGTAACTAAGGTAAACATCGGGTAACCATACCCGATGTTTACTTTAGTTACCAGTGTCCGCAGCTTCCAGACGCCGGCTCCGTGCAAGCGCAGCGTCGCTTGCACGTTGCTGCTGGCTGGGGGCTGGTCACTGGTCGCTGGTGAGATCTGCCTGTTTGACAGCTCACCAGCGACCATGTAGCAATGCAGCAGCGATCCTGACCAGGTCAGATCGCTGGTCGGATCGCTGTTGCATCGCTAAGGGTACCGTCACACTTTAGCGACGCAGCAGCGATCCGACCAGCGATCTGACCTGTTCAGGATCGCTGCTGCGCCGCTACATGGTCGCTGGTGAGCTGTCAAACAGGCAGATCTCACCACCAGCGACCAGTGACCAGCCCCCAGCCAGCAGCGACGTGCAAGCGACACTGCGCTTGCACGGAGCCGGCGTCTGGAAGCTGCGGACACTGGTAACTAAGGTAAACATTGGGTATGGTTACCCGATGTTTACCTTAGTTACCAGCTCACACCGCTTAACTTAGAATGTGCAGGGAGCAGGAGCCGGCACTGGCAGCGTGAGAGCTGCGGAGGCTGGTAACGAAGGTAAATATCGGGTAACCACCTAGGTTACCCGATGTTTACCTTGGTTACAGCTTACCGCAGCTGCCAGATGCCGGCTCCTGCTCCCTTCACATTCAGGATTGTTGCTCTCTCGCTGTCACACACAGCGATGTGTGCTTATCAGCGGGAGAGCAACAATAAAAAAACGAACCAGGGCTGTGTGTAACGAGCAGCGATCTCACAGCAGGGGCCAGATCGCTGCTCAGTGTCACACACAGCGAGATCGCTAATGAGGTCACAAAAAACGTGACTCAGCAGCGATCTCAGTAGCGATCTCGCTGTGTGTGAAGTACCCCTAAAGTGTGAAGGTACCCTTAAGGGGGCTTTACACGCTACGACATCGCTAATGCGGAGTCGTTGGGGTCACGGAATTTGTGATGCACATCCGGCCGCATTAGCGATGTTGCTGCGTGTGACACCGATGAGCGATTTTGCATCGTTGCAAAAACGTGTAAAATCACTCATCGGTGACATGGGGGTCCATTCTCGATTATCGTTACTGCAGCAGTAACGATGTAGTTCGTCGCTCCTGCGGCAGCACACATCGCCATGTGTGACGCCGCAGGAACGAGGAACCTCTCCTTACCTGCCTCCCGGCTGCTATGAGGAAGGAAGGAGGTGGGCGGGATGTTCCGGCCACTCATCTCTGCCCCTCCGCTTCTATTGGGCGGCCGCTCAGTGACGTCGCTGTGACGCCGCACGGACCGCCCCCCTTAGAAAGGAGGCGGTTCGCCGGTCACAGCGACGTCGCCGGGCAGGTAAGTATGTTTGACGGGTCTGCGCGATGTTGTGTGGCACGGGCAGCGATTTGCCCGTGTCGCACAACAGATGGGGGCGGGTACCCACACTAGCGATATCTGGACCGATATCGCAGCGTGTAAAGTAGCCTTTAGGCTGCTTTACACACAACGATATCACTAGCGATCTTGTTAGCAATGTGACACGCCAGATCGCAGATACGATTTGCCGAGATCGCACATAGGTCGGTTTGTGACCGGCGCTACAACAACGACCTATGTGCGATCTCTGCAAGTCGTATCTGCGATCTGGCGTGTCACATTGCTAACTAGATCGATATCGTGTGTAAAGAAGCCTTTACTCTATATCAACGTTCCCCAAACTCCAGTCCTCAAGCACCCCAACAGATCATGTTTACAGGGTTTCATTAGTATTGCAGTTTTTGGAATTATGCCTGGGCAATAGTAAGAAAAATCTGATCCATCGTTGGTTTTCACTCACCTTATCTCCTATATTGTTGGGTAGCTCAGCATCTTTGTAATTTCTTTATTTACTTGGTTCTATACATTTGCCTTCATAAATACTATAGGCTGTGCGCATACCTGGCTTGCACTCCCCTGGTCCTTTGAAATCACAACACACAGGGCCGTCAGTGCATGTGTTGCTGCCGCCAGTGGCCTCCCGTCGGTACGCGTGACGAAATACCTTTAGGGCCAGCGGCTGCTGGTCAGGCGCCATCAGTTGCCCGATGTTTTTGCATCACTAAGGCTGAGTTCACATGTCCAGTAATCATCTGTTAGAACGGATTCGGCAAAAAGTTCAGCAAACACAACTTTTCTTCTGTTGTTAAATAATCCGTTTTGTTTTTTTTTTGGTTTTTTTTTTTATATAAATGTTGTTGATCATTAGAGTCTTTGGAGAACAGATCCATTAATGGATTGCAATTTATCTTCCATTTGAAACGGATCCTGTAAGAAAAAACTGATCCTTTACAAATGCAAGAAAAACTGATGGCTAAGGCTGGTTTCACACTACGTCTTTTTAACATCCGTTAAAAACGTTTTTTTAACGGAAGTACGGATCCTGTGCAAATCCGTTTTCACTGCAATGCATTTTCAATGGACTCGCGTCCACCTGCGTTTGCATGCGTTTGCGTCCGTTAGACGCAGGATCCGTCCTTTTGCGTTATTTTGACATGTTTCAAAAACGCAACTTGTAGCGTTTTTTTGCTTTGTCAAAATAACGCATCTCACAGGATCCTTCACATTGCGCCGCGAGCTGCAATGCATTTCAATGAGTGCTGGATCCTGCCTAGCAGAATGCGTTCAGTTGCGTTGTAACAGGATCCTGCTTTTGTACTGAGCATGCCCAGAAAGTACTGAGCATGCCCAGAACCAGTCTCCAGTGATCTGTCTATCTCTCTACTCCCTCCCTCACCCCCTCTCTCTCTATCTATGTCTTTCCCCCTTCCTCTCCTGTCTCTCTCCCCTGCCTGAAAGCTGCGGACACTCGTAACCAAGGTAAATATCGCGTAACCACTTCTCTTAGTTACCCGATGTTTACGTTGGTTACGTGTGCAGGCAGCCCTGCTCCTAGCAGCTGCAGACACTCGTAACCAACATAAATATCGGGTATCCAAGGCCGATGTTTACCTTGGTTACCAGCGTCTGCAGCTGTCAGAAGCCTCCTCCCAGTCTAGTTCCCCTCACTCCCGATCACATGACTCCAATGCCCGCCCCTAAATATCCAGTGCAGGATCCTGCAAAATAACATATGCGTTTGCATACGTTATTTGCTGTAAAAGCAGGATCCGTACTTCCGCTAAAAAAACGTTTTCAGCGGATGTTAAAAAGACGTAGTGTGAAACTAGCCTAAGTAGAAATCCATTATCGGATCTGTTCTCCATAGGCTCCAAAGTTTAAAAAACAAACAAAACGAAAATCAGATCTGGCAGAAATCAGTTATTTAACAACAGATCTTTGCAGGATCCATTCTGTCGGATGAATACTGGACATATGAACTCAGCCTAACTAATATTACAGAAATTAAATATTTTTTATATTTTATTTAGGAATACACTACTTAACAACTATTCACTTTTTTACTGGGTTTTCCGTTAACACATTTTTATGCCAATCTAGTTAACTTGATATAGTATTATAGCTACAGTATATTTGTGATACTTGTCAGCCATTCTAATTTCTGTTTTTCATCCAGATACATATGTGGTGATTTATTTATTTTTACTTTGAGCAATGCATGACCTACGTTCTAGTCCGCTTTAAACTACATATGTGCCATATCCTTGTGATGGTCGGCATTTGTGTTCCTACTACTTTTCATTCCCATCCATCTTGGATATGATGTATTTCAGATTTCACCCATGTGTAGTGATTTTCCATTTGCTGAATATAATTTTCATCTTGCCTTTATTTAGTATGTATACGTTGAACAATGCATACTGACTATTGATAAGCGAGCATGGTCGCCACTGCTCATTACACGATCGAGCATCAGGGTGCTCTGGTACGCTTGGTAGTTGGCTGAGAATCATGGGTGCTCAGATAAGTCATTTGTGGATGATCTGACACAAAGCACAGGCTTGCTTTACTGCATGATGTGAACAGGCAACCCAGGGAAAGGCACTCGCAGCAGACTCTGAATTGCTCTCACTGAAGGTAAAAAATAAAAAAAAAAAAACGCCACCCTCCCCCCACAAATGCTGTTTGTGGCTGACTGTATGTAAGCAGAGAGCCAAACCACCCAATAATTGACATATTCTTTACTCGAGTTGACCCCCATCAGAGCATTCGACGTGCTTGACTCATGTAAAGAGCACTTTAATGCTTGCTCATTAGTAATGATGACCAGGTTTGTATGATCCAATAAGTCCATTCTGGACTACGCTTGCGTCATCTCCTGCCATGGTTGGCATTTGCATTCCAACTTGTCCAAGACATGATATATTGCACATTCGTGCTGTGGTTGGGTGTGTTGGCTCCTCACACTACAGAGCGTGCCTCCAGTCATGTGACAATGCTTGTCCTTGCATCCCAGCTGGGATGTGACCTCACCAACACTTATGCAGTTGCACACTGTGTAATCCTCTCCCACTCATTGTCATAAGTTGGGTCACGTGATCTACACCCCCCTGGCACAACACATGATTATTGTAGTATACCTTAAATAGATGGCTCTCTCCTCAACAGCAGACGCCTTCTGAGGAAGTTTTGGCGAAACATGCGTTGGGGTGGCAGGAACGCTATATTACAATGTAAGTGCCACATTACTTTCTTCTTAGTATTTGGGTAACTGATTACACTGGGATTAGGGCTTTACCCATTTATGATTAAATATCCGGTTTCATCTACTATTGGCCAGTATTAGTGATAGTATAGTTGTCTCTGCATTTCTTAGCAGCAATCTGTTTTTAACATATGATGTATATTATTTCTAACAGTCATTTTTTTGGGCTATTATATACTCTATATACTTTTTTTCACTTCATTAGGCCTACACTTTATTGTTTAAGGTGATATATTTGAGTTTTACCCTTCTCTATTTTTTTATGTGTATCTGTGGTGGTAAATTCTGTGTATATCTGATATGTGCCGGGATGGATGTAGTATCCTATAGGTCAGGAATACTCCTCTAGGGATGTATGTAGTTGGTTTCTCTATTCCCTAGGTGTGCACATATCATTCATCTGCACCAGTTGGTTTTGGCAGTATAATTTTGGCTTTTTTACATTCTTGGCCTCCATAGTAAATTTTGCGGTCCAATTGATGTTCACAGTGACTGTAAACCTCTTGCCAGAGTTGTCATTTCATTTTTTCATGCTCTATTTTCTGAGGCTCTGGGGGCAGACGTTTACCCCCTTCTACAGGGTATTCTATAGAAAGCAATATGTCTGAGATATTTAGAGAATCGTTTGGTTGGGCTTACCTGAAGATCTGGTCATCCTCGTCCTTACATTATATAACTCAAAAAAACAAAGTTAGTCACGGTTGTGTCATCTAAGCATTATACAGTGTGATTGTAAAGCTCTGTGTATGATCGCGATGTCCATATGTGACCTGTCCTGATGAAGATGGTCTCCTGCTGGCTTCAGGGGGTTGTATTGTCTGCACTCCGTCCCTTCCCTGAATACGAGCCTACTCATGGCAGTTGGATGATGTCCCTTTAAATCCTTTATGTGAAAGTCTTATTATTGTACTAAACGTTTGGGTTACCAGGTAACCGCAGGTTGGAAAGCCTTACCTAAGTAAATGTTGACTCTCCTTCTCTGCAGTGCAGGTATATTACTCCGTCTATACAGGTATATCTGAGTGCCAGTCTTATTTGTGTATCTTTCACATAACCCTTCTTTAATCTGATGTGATATCTTGGCCCCTACATAGGTATAGAGTGATGTCACCTTTATATAAGACAAGTGCCACCTAGACATGGCATCTTACATGAGATCATCAACAATAGTAAATGTTACATATATTCTTGGGGGTGGAAAGCGAAGTATACAACCAAATTGTGCCCATAGTATATACCAGGAGGTTTTCCTGGATTATGCTTTACTATACTATACTCTCTGCTTTTCTACACAGTGGGCCATCACAAAAAAGATATAAAATACCATATCAGCTGACCGTGGCTGCAAATGCAATTTGTACTTATCCAAAGGCTGATATTTGTGCATCCAACATCCCATAACCAACTGCAGATGTCTGCTACAATATTATATAGTTACACCCAAGCCTACCTCAATTAGTATGTCTAAAAACAATTTTTAATGAAATAGATTAAAACAATTTAGAATTCCACCTGTGAAATGTGACACACACAAAACATCCCAGGACCATGATACAGCCTCAATAGTATTCACCTACGGAACACAGCGGTTGTTCCAATTTTATATCACTCTTATGGGATTCAACAGTTGGAAAAATCTCTAAATGACCCTCCTTCTCTCTTTCCTCTACCTGCCAATGGAGATATAACCAAGGTTACACGCACCCTAACGGTAAAAAGGTGCCCCCATTCCTCGGCGGCTTTCCCTCCTATGATATCCCTATGCTCCCTTCTTATCGGGTAGTCTAAGGGGTTATACCATCAAATAGTGAGGGAATATAGAAAATAGTATACACTTATCTGAGATAATTCAGGTCAAAAATTGGTTAGCGTTTGTTTCTCCCTTGAGGTGAAGGTGTCTCGGCTTTCATGGTCCTCAACCCAATACTATAAAATCACAAAGTCCCATGCGATACATCTGCATGGAGAGGTGCGTGCTGCAGAACAAGTAGCCCCCTGAAAACTCTCTGGCGATTGGGCCCCTTATTAAATATCGTCTCCTGATGAACCCCAGTGGATGTAATGGGGAGAAACGCGTCGAGACTTTGTGATTTTATAGTATTGGGTTGAGGACCATGAAAGCCGAGACACCTTCACCTCAAGGGAGAAACAAACGCTAACCAATTTTTGACCTGAATTATCTCAGATAAGTGTATACTATTTTCTATATTCCCTCACTATTTGATGGTATAACCCCTTAGACTACCCGATAAGAAGGGAGCATAGGGATATCATAGGAGGGAAAGCCGCCGAGGAATGGGGGCACCTTTTTACCGTTAGGGTGCGTGTAACCTTGGTTATATCTCCATTGGCAGGTAGAGGAAAGAGAGAAGGAGGGTCATTTAGAGATTTTTCCAACTGTTGAATCCCATAAGAGTGATATAAAATTGGAACAACCGCTGTGTTCCGTAGGTGAATACTATTGAGGCTGTATCATGGTCCTGGGATGTTTTGTGTGTGTCACATTTCACAGGTGGAATTCTAAATTGTTTTAATCTATTTCATTAAAAATTGTTTTTAGACATACTAATTGAGGTAGGCTTGGGTGTAACTATTTGATATACTACCTTTAACCCCTTCACGACCTTGGACGGATCTATCCGTCATAGATCGTGTCCCGTTAAGCCCCGCCCCCTGCCGCGGGCAGGCGGCGTGGATCGGCACACATATCAGCTGTTTTCAACAGCTGACATGTGTGCCTACATGTTCCGAGTGGAATCGCATTCCACCCGGAACATTAACCCCTTAGATCTCGCTGCCAAAGTCTGGCAGCGAGATCTACATGCGCGCGGCCATCTTTTTTACTTACCGCCGCCCCCTCCGGACGTCACGTGAGTGATCACGTGACGTTCGGTGGTTGCCATCGTAGCACAGGGTCATGTGATGACGCCTGGTGCTACGAAGTTTCACTTTCATTCTTCCTCGGCACGGAGCAGAGGAAGAAAGAAAGTGACTGAATCTGCTGATTACAGCGGTATAGCTGTGATCAGCAGATAGCGATCAGCAATCGGATTGCTGATCGCTATAGCCCCCTAGGGGGACTAGTAAAATAAAATAAAAAAAGTAAAAAAAAAGTTTTAAAAAATTAAAAAAAAAACAAAAAACCTAAAAGTTCAAATCACCCCCCTTTCCCCCCATTGAAAATTAAAGGGTTAAAAAATAAATAAATATACACATATTTGGTATCGCCGCGTTCAGAAATGCCCGATCTATCAAAATATAAAATCAATTATTCTGATTGGTAAACGGCGTAGTGGCAAAAAAATTCCAAACGCCAAAATTACGTTTTTTGGTCGCCGCAAGTTTTGCGCAAAATGCAATAACAGGCGATCAAAACGTAGCATCTGCGCAAAAATGGTACCATTATAAACGTCAGCTCGAGACGCAAAAAATAAGCCATCACTGAGCCATAGATCCCAAAAAATAAGAACTCTACGTGTTTCGGAAAATGGCGCAAAACGTGCGCCACTTTTATTGGACAAACTTGTGAATTTTTTTTAACCCCTTAGATACAAGTAAACCTATACATGTTTGGTGTCTACAAACTCGCACCGACCTGAGGCATCACACCCACACATCAGTTTTACCATATAGTGAACACCGTGAATAAAATATCCCAAAAACTATTGTACGATCCCACTTTTTTTGCAATTTTTCCGCACTTGGAATTTTTTTGCCGTTTTCCAGTACACTATATGGTAAAACTTATGATTTCATTTAAAAGTACAACTCGTCCCGCAAAAAACAAGCCCTCATATGGCAAGATTGACGGAATAATAAAAAAGTTACGGCTCTTGGAAGAAAAGGAGCAAAAAACAAAAACGCAAAAACGGAAAGTGCCCGGGGGCTGAAGGGGTTAAACTGTTTTCTAAGTGTAAAATACAATATTATATAATTTGGAAATCGCTGTGACTCTGATCTGCTGATCACATTGTTATGCTTATTACCATTTTGATGTCGTTATTGTTTTTTTTCTTAAACAAGAACTAAGGTTTCATATACTACCCCTCTGTATAGGATCCACACATGAAAGTGCAGGAAGTTGGGATCCTGCATTGGCCACTCGCTTGAATGGTAGGGGCGCTTATGCCTTGTTTTACACAGGTCTGTGGAGCCGGAGTCATGGAGTCGGAGCTCATTTTGGTGGAGTCGGAGTCGGTATAAAATGCACTGACTCCGACTCCTAAAATATATAATAAATTGGGGACAGTAGTGCAATGCAGAATGTGCTAAATATTTTACTACATAATAACATTTAGTATATTGCTTATATTTAAGTGAAAAATGTATTGTAGTACAATGTGAACATTAGACATTTAATTACCATATTTTTCGCTTTATAAGACGCACCTGATTATAAGACGCACACCCAAATTTGGTGAAGGAAAAGAATGTTTTTTTTAATGTTAAATGGGGTCCATCTTATAATGCCAGTGTCCCTCTAACAAATCATATAAGGTATATGTCCCTCATAGCCCCCCATCCTAAAATTAGCCCCCCCTTAATCTGGATATGGCCCCCTTATATTGAATATAGCCCCCTTGTGATGGCACTTGTTCCCCTGTGCTGCCCATGGCCCCTATAGATCGCATAAGTTCCCCTGTGCTGCCCATGGCCCCTATATAGATTGCAGAAGTCCCCCCTGTGTTAGATATCGCCCCCATGGTGCTGCCCATGGCCCCTTTATAGATCGCACAAGTCCCTCTGTGTTAGAT
This sequence comes from Anomaloglossus baeobatrachus, assembly GCF_048569485.1. Classification (NCBI taxonomy): domain Eukaryota; kingdom Metazoa; phylum Chordata; class Amphibia; order Anura; family Aromobatidae; genus Anomaloglossus; species Anomaloglossus baeobatrachus. The sequence continues at coordinate 182,956,818 of NC_134358.1, forward strand.
ATCGCCCCCATGCTGCTGCCCATAGTAAAATAAAACACTCTTTCCTTACCTCCTCCAGCGCTGATCTCCCTCCTGTCTCCCTCCGTGCTTCTCTTCCACTTCCTGGTTCTTGGTGCCGGTCATGTGATCGGCACAGCAGACTGAGATCTCTGCGTGCCTGATCACAGTGGAAGCAGGGACACCGGGGAGAAACGCTGGAGGGGGTAAGTAAAGCTTTTTTATTTTAGAATGAGCAGCAGCCTGGGGGCCATATCTAACACGGGGGGGGGGGGGGCATGTGCCCTCACAGGGGAGCGCAGGGACATATAATATGCACCACTCCCCCAGCCCGTCACTGCGGTGCGATTTCAGCACCACCGGAGATGGACAGCGGCTGTGCATATTATGAGCGGAGCAGGAGATCTAACGCTGCAGCCCGCAGCGTTCACCTGCCCCCAGCAGCGCCCCCACCTCCCCTGGACCCTGCAGTGTGTGTATATATGTATGTATATATGTACATGTATATATGTGTGTGTATGTGTGTGTGTGTGTATATATATATATGTGTGTATGTATATGTGTGTGTATATATATATAGTGTGTGCGTGTATGTATATATATATGTATATATATATATATATATATATATATATATATATATATATATATATATATATATATATATATATATATATATATATATATATATATATATATATATATATATATATAAAATTATATTTTATATTATCTCCCCCCCCGTATATTCGGCTTATAAGACGCACCCCCTACTTTCTCCCAAAATTTGGGGGAACAAAAGTTCGTCTTATAAAGCGAAACATACGGTATTTTTATGATACAATAATCAAGATATTTAGATAAAACATAAAATATATTTATTGGAATGCAACTTTAGAACACAAAAACTAATAAATTGTAAATATGTAATGCAATATGTAATATATATATATATATATATATATATATATATATGTGTGTGTGTATATATATATATATATATATATATATATATACCCACACACACAAGATATATGTAATCTACTGTATATTTCATAGTGTATTACATATTTACAATTAGTTTTTTGTGTTCTAAAGTTGTATTCCAATAAATATATTTTATGTTCTATCCAAATATCTTGATTATTGTATCATAAAAATTATTAAATGTCTGATGTACACATGTTCATGTATTACAATAAATTTTTCACCTAACTATAAGCAATATATGTAGGAGTCTGAGTCGGTGCAAGAGAAATTGAGGAGTCTGAGTCGAAGGTTTGGTTTACCGACTCCACAGCCCTGGTTTTACACCTACTTAAAAGGGTTGTACACCTCCTTCATTTTACATGTTCTGACACTGGGGTGTCACTGGGAGTGAATTGCTGCACTCTAGGGGGCATGTATTATGAATATGACCTAGCTGACAGTCATGGTGCACGTCTCCTAGCCGGTGCATGGGAGTGATCATGAACGTGTCCTATGTAAGGCAACTGTCCAATGTCCGGCAGATATTATTCACTTAGCCAAGCCCAGGCAACTTTCCATGGTTCAGCGGGTGTTATGCATGTGTTCTACAGATGTCAGTTGTGGATGAAGATGGAGCCACTGAATGACCCCTAAAATGTGGAACTTCCATGTTTAACTTTGGCTACATGGCCAGTATATATTAGGCCAGCAATAATCTAATCTAATTCAGGTCTAGTAGTCTTTTTCAAAATTTAGGCAGGAAAAACACAGTTTACGGAGGAGTCTGCACGGTATACATGGCCATGCAAGTGGAGCTTTGCTCATCACATGAGATTTTGTCCGCCTAAGGCTACTTTCACACATCAGTTTTTTTTGCATCAGGCACAATCCGGCGTGTGCCTGATGCAACGGATCCGGCGCAGAATATGCAAAAACTGATGCGCCTGGTCCTTTTTTTTTTTTTTTTTTTGACGGATCCAGTATACCTGATCCGTCAAAAAAACTGATCTGGCGCATCCATTTTTGCATCCATTTCGTCCGGTTTTTTTTTTTATCTTTTTTTTTTTTCTTCAATAAATTGGAGCATGCTCAGTTTACAAAAAACAGATCCGGCAGCCGCATCCGTTTTTTGCCGCATTATGCTGGATCCGGCGTCCATAGGCTTCCATTGTATATCGCGCCGGATCAGACACAAAATGTTACAAGAGTCGTTCCATCTGGCCGCCGCATTAGCCAGTTATGACGGATCCGGCAAAAGTCGGATGCAACGCAAGGCCATCAGGCACAATCCGGTGCTAATACAAATCCATGGGGATAAAACTGATCCGGCGCCGGATCAGTTTTATCCGTTTTTTTCCGGATTGTGCCTGATGGAAAAAACTGATGTGTGAAAGTAGCCTAAGTAGTCCGGATGAAGTATGAAGCTCTTCTTGTCCCCCCTCCCAGTTGCCACAAAGCCATGGTATGGTAGAGAGCTATGGGAAGAAATGGCTTGTGGCATTGTGAGTTTACAGTCACATTAAACCCATTTTAAAATGGAACTGAGAAAGAAATATTTGCAGAACCCTGGTCCAGCGGCTGACGTTAGTCCGGTTCTGGGATTCCCCACCCCTTCTGCTTAGTAGGCCAAGCCAATAACACACGCATAAGTTTGTGTTGGACCTACTAATTGGAAGAGGCACCGGAAGTAGGTGGAAGTTCACAGGGCGGCTATGGAGTACTGACATGGCCACTTCACCTGTGTCCAGTGAATTCCCCCCCCCCCCCCTCTTCACAACTCTATTTAAATAATGTGCATGCGACCTGTGGTGTGGCTCCAATGCCATGATAACCTCATGTGGAAAATTGTGTTGCCTTCCTTATACCTGCACTTTCCAGTCAGTCTGCATCCGAGAGGTGCTGATGTCGGCATGATCCAGAGGTAAATTTGAAGGGGAAATAAGAGGTCAAACCTAAGTCCTGAAAGGTTTCTCTAGAATTATTTTTAAATGGGTTTTCCACTGCTCGGACAACACCTTCTCAATCCGTATGTTTCCCCTTTTTAAAATAATAAAAGTTACACTCCTTTTGTGCCGGCGCTGTTCCAGCAGTGTCAGCATGGTCTCTCCCAGAATCACATAGCAGTATGACGTCACACAGTCCCTGCTGCCAATCAGTGGCGGATTTTCCTTTCCCCTTCTCTGGACAAATCAGTAATCAAGAGGCAGTCAGAGGTGCAGCTGGCCGCTCACTTTCTATTTATTACTGATTCGTCATGAAGAGTGAAATGGCTGCTAATTGGCCAAAGGGATAACGTGACATCATACTGTTGTGATCCCGGGAGAGACGATCCTGACACTGCTGGAACAGCGTCGGCACTGGAGGCAAGTATTTAAGGGAAAACCTACGGGTTGAGAAGGGATTGTCCGAGTAGTGGACAACCACTTCTTAAATTATCTGTTTCATGTGGGCAAATTTTAAACTTTTTCCTGTGTTTGTAAATTCTGATATCTAGAAGATGACTTGATCGGTGTCTTGGCTATTTTAGTAAGTAGGAGCTATTCAAAGTCCCCCTCAAGCCAAACTGCGCATGCCATCTGCTTACCACTAGAGAAGCTCTGACTTCTGGGTAGATTTCTGAATAGAAGCAAAGCGAGTGGCTAACAGAAATAAACCTTCCCCTCCGTAGCCTGAAATGAACCGGTTAGTGAAAAGCGTGTGGTTTTTATTTTTTTTTTCTTGTGAATGTGTGAAGGAGAGTTCAGTGGCATGCCTTATGTAATTCTTCGTTTTTACAAGGTCTGTACGTAATAGTTAAACATGTTTGCCTTTGTTTAACTTTTGTTTATCCATGCTGAATAGATATTGGCACAGGAGACCAGTGTGGGGCAGGCGCCTGGGCGAGGAGGTCATTCTACAGTATTGGGAAATTCCGAAAAGAAAAGTAGCGTGTCACGGTAGATTTCTGGTTTGGATACAGCTGTATGACCCCTAGGCAGGGATTATTCTGCACACTTAGTAGTAGCAATTACCTGATGATGGTACATTTGTTGTTTGTCTTTTTCTCCAGTTATGTGTAATCAACAGTTATTTCCATGATGAGAAAGAAAAAAAAAGTGACACAGATACATGTAAATGTAGTCGAATCTCAAGTATAAGTTTATCTCCCTCTCCGTGAAGTTGCAGCATATGATACTCATATGATCAGCTTCGCCCGACGGCCGCGATCTTCGCATGGTGCTGCATGACCCAGTCACATGGGTTTAACGGAAATAGATTGTGTGTCAAAATAATGGTACTGTGACCTGGAGATTTTAGAGTGTTATCTCGTAAGGATGACATTTCCACATCAGGATCACTTCTGTTCTGATGAGATTTTATAAAAGGCTAGAGAGGACTATTGCCAGAAACTGCCGACCGGCATTGTCTCCATACAGGACGCTTAAAGGGAACCTGTCAGGTGCAATGTGCACCCAGGACCACGAGCAGTTCTGTGCATATTGCTAATCCCTGCATAACCGTCCCTGTATACACTAGAATAGATAGAGAGGTCTGCAGAAAAAGTATTTCTAAAGATTCTTTATAATATGTTAACGAGGCCAGGGACTCGTCATGAGAGCATTATATTCCTTGACTAGCTGCCCTCTTAGCATGTTAGTTTGCCCACAGGGGTGTGCTAACGTGCTATTCAATGCAGCGTCACCAGCGGTGATGCGCGTACCTGTGTCCACTGAGCTGAATGCTCCGCACTTCCGGTCATGCGCAGTATGAAGCTGGGTGTACGCATGACCAGAACTGCAGGACATTCATCTCAGCATTTACCGCGGACACAGGTGCGCGCATTCCAGAATACTCTATGTAAGAGCCCAGGCTGCTGTGTAGAATGTAAAAAAACACCACCTCAGTCCGGCGTCTTCTCCATTTTGTGCAATCGCCGTCCTCCTGCCCAGCCTTGTGTGCATGACATGTCCTGCATCATTCACAAAGAGGCCTCCCTCCTGCACATGCAATCACACAAGATAGAGGAGACACTGGACCGAGAGCAGCGCCCCCGTCCCCCATCAGACCAGACCGCCCCCTAGTTGAGTACTATACAGTAAAGTTGTTTTTGACGTTCTACAGAACGGCCTGGGCTCTTATACAGTGGAACCTCGCTTAACGAGTAACAAACTTAATGAGAATTTCACTTAACAAGCAAAGCTTTCTGTAAATTTGTAACCTGCTTTATGAGAAAGCTTTGCTGTGCGAGCAAAATCCTCACCTCAGACACTTCCGGTTTCGTCCATCCACCGCGCTCTGACCCGCACTTGCAGTCCACAAAAACACACACATGTATGCACAAACACACACAAACGCACACACATACAGTATTATGCTCACCTTACCTTCCGTTCCACCGCCGGCCTCATGGTTCTTGTAGTCCGCCGGTACATCGCGACGTGCTCACGGCGAACTACAAGTACCATGAGGCCGGTGGTGGAGCGGAAGGTAAGGTGAGCATATAATATCTGTACCTTCCGTTTCATCGCCAGCCTCCTGGGTCCTGTAGTTCACCGCTCCGCTCCACTCCAGGCTGTGCATCGGCAACCATAGCGACGAAGCAGGAACTTCCTGTCACCGCTACTCCAAAGGCAGCGCGCTGGCCAATCAGAGGCAAGTGGCTCTGCCTTTGACGTCAGCGCTCTGGCAGGAAGTTCCTCCCTCGTCGTTATGGTTACCTGATACACGGCCCGTACCGGAGAACAGCAAGTCCCAGGAGACCGGCGATGGAACGGAAGGTAAGGTGAGCATATAATATGTGCGTTTGCGTGTTTGTGTGTGTGTTTGTGCGTGTGTGGAATGACACAATACGGCACCAGGATGGGACATTTAACAAGTTGTGGAACGAATTGTCTGCATTGCAATGATTTCCTATGGGAAATCTTGCTCTGCTGAACGAGTAACTTGGTTAACAAGCACAGTCCCAGAACGGATTGTTCTCGTTAAGCAAGGTTCCACTGTATGCAGTATTCTAGAATGCAGTATATAAGGGCTTACTGGTGGTGACTGCAGCTTATATAGGAAAAACCTGGGGACAGGTTCCCTTTAAGCCAAATGGTTCAAAATCTTCTAATAAAACCAGATTATAATAATGCATTTTAGAGCTAAACGCTTGTTTTTAAGTGAAACATATCCCAAAAGATGGACAACCCCTTTCATGGTTATCTGTCAGCTACTAAACAGTATGTTTGAGCAGTTGTTAGGCTATGGACACACGGGCATTTAGCATTCGATGTGAGAGCATCTGATGCACTATGCTAATGACCGCCGACTCCTGCTCTGCTGTGAGTGTAAGCAGGGTGTCGTCATACTGTGATGCGATCTTGCGATCAGAGCACAGCTGCGGAGGAGAGGGAGGGACTACTCTCTCTATGTCCTCCAGTGTCTGCCTGTGCGTATATGGCACTGCACTCGGGTGTCATCCAAGTGAAGTGTGATGTTTCTCTCGCATCCATAGACTTGTATGGGTGCAAGTGAACACAAATTGGATTCCACCCGCAGCATGCTGCAATTGCACATGGGAGCAACCTCATGGAGTAACATTGGTCCGAGTGGAATGCGATTATTTTTTTTTTTTTTTAATTAAATAAAAAATTAATAAATTAAATTAATAAAATGCATTCCACTCGCTCTGTTTTACTTGCCGTGTGTCCTTACCCTTACAGCCTATACCCTGTTTATATCCAGCCAGGTGGGGGGGTTGCTCTTAAGGATGGATCATCAAAATAAATACAGGCGAAGACCACCCCTTCCTCTTATTGGTTTAATAGAAAGAAATCCGCTGACAGATTCTTGATGGTGATGTATGGAAATAGATTTCGGCAGCCTTGGCTGGTCTTAAAGACCAAATTAAATTTAATAGACACCTATATTTATGATTTGAGGGAAGGATTGGTCTTTGTGGATGCTTCCATACATATGCAATTGAGTGCTTAACTACTGATGGCACTAAACAACTACGGTATGTAGTTGTTGAATCTCGGCTCAGCAGAACGGCATGGAGTACTGTGTGCTGCGCAGTGTTATGGACACAATGTGTGTCATATTATGACCACATGGAACCAGTCTAGAATTCCCCTTGTCTCGAGGCCTGTATTCTCGGACCTGGCGATCATTACTGGTATTTGTGGTTGTGATGTTGGGTCTCTTTATACTTTTGGATCAATAGTCCCCATTCTCTTCTCAAGAGGCCACCCCAAAGGCCACCAGTTAATATTTTACTTTGTATTACGTGGAATGCCCAATATTTCTACATCTTGCGGCTGGGAGGCTCAGCTCTAGCAAGTTGTAGCTTTTGTAGCAAGAGATTTGGTGAATTTATTATTTCTTCATTTGAGTCTATCAAATCTTGGCAACAAAGCTTATGCTGGGTCCACACTGCACATTTGGTGCCGATTTTGACATATGGATTATATGCATGTAAAATATGCATGTAAAATACTCCGAATTTTATAGTGCTCTTGATGTGGGTGTTTTTTTCCTTTTTGCGTTTTTTTTTTTCAATCTGCTACATGTTTGTTTCTGTAGCTTTTGTCCAGCTCCGCCTCGCTGCTGATACTTCCGCCTTTGACAGACTTCAGTGGGACGTCATAACCACAGAGATGGCTGCAGAAATCACTGTTATATCTACACCACCGGTCAAAAGTTCGGGTACACCTGTTCAAGCAATGGTTTTCTTTGTTCACAATGTGATTTTGCTGCCGTCAGTCTAAATCTGCAAAAGAACATGTGTTAAACCTTCAGTGGTGTTTTGTTTCTATTTTATTTTACATTTCTACTATCCCTTTAAGCCTGTTGTCAGCTATAACTATTGGAATGCGTGATAAAACGTCAATGGTGTGTAGCCACCTGGTATGGCTTTCTGACATTCTTGAAAGAGCTTCAAGAGGTGCTGAGCCCTTGTTGGCTACTTTGCCTTCACTTTACAGTCCAGCTCCTCTGAAACCATCTCAACTAGGCTGAGGTTTGGCATTTGTGGTGGGAATGTCCTCTGCCGCATCACTCCATCCTTTCTCCTTTGTGGACACATCCTGGAGGTGTCTTTTGCATCATTGTCCTGCTGCAGCACAAATGGTCTTGCTAAGAGCAAACCAAATGGGATGACATGTCATTGCAGAATGCTGTGGTAGCTATGTATTTGGAGTAAATAAAGTGTGCCACCATCACACCCGCCCTTCCATGCTTTATGATGGGCTCCACACATGTAGAAACCATCTGCCCATATTTTCTGCATCTAACAAAGACATGATAGTTGGAACCAAAAATCTCATATTTTGACTCATTAGACCATACAGAAATCTAAGGTTTAACACATTTCTGATTTGTTTCACATATGTCCTACTCCAAGTTTCTTGTGCGTTCCTCCATGGTTTTGCTGCCTTGAATTTTCAATGTGCACATTCCAATAAGAACAAGGAAACCACTGCATAAACTGGTGGGTCCAAACTTCTGACTGGTACTGCATATCTATATATATATATAATTGCCTTATTCTGTCTGTCTGTCTTGCTCCAAAATGACGTCATTACAGTGACAACTGTTGCCCCACACCGCGTGCGCTAAAGAGCCTGCGACCAACGGCTCAGCTAACTGAACAGCCCGAACTACGGGCCGACAGGACGACGCCCGACACTTTTCCCCGCACCCACATGTAGCCCCGACTCCCCGGTGAGTGCTGCACCCCCAGGAACCCACACCGGAAACCCGCCAACACATACCCTCCGCTCGCCTCCGCCCCCCGGACACATTACCCCACTCGGCTGCACCCCCCCCCTGCACTCCGCCCTCCGCACACGCGCATAGTCACCTTTCCCCAGCCATGCAGTCCCCAGCACTGACGTCCTCAGCACCATGGCCCCACTCTGCTCCACCCCGCCCGCACTCTGCCCCCCGCACACATTACCCCGCAGGATGGGGGCACATGTCAGGATGGTGGCTGCACCACGATGGGGGCACATACCAGCATTTGGCCATATTACAGCATCAGCCCACATACCAGGATGGGGGCCATACAAGGATGGAGACTATACCAGGATAGGAACCAGTTTACGGCCATGGACAACTGTATGTTGCATTTTCAAGAGTGACGATGAGATCCAACGTCAAAGTGCAAGTTGTTGACACCCCTTTATAAGGAAAGTTACTTACAGATAGTGAAAAGATCTTCACACAAAATGTGGTGTACAAAAATATTTTTACTTACCGTAACTTTACACTGTTCATGGCCTTCTTTCATTACAAGCCATGTCCATCATTAAACATTAGACTCTTCTATTAAAACTGTTCCTTCTGTTGTTTGTCATTTTAAAACCAATAAACAATTATAAGAATACTAAATTAAACCTAACCCATCCAGTCCATTCATTACCTTATTATTCAATCTGCTAACCTACATACACATTCTAGACTACCCGATACGTTAGAATCGGGCCACCTTCTAGTATTTTACATAACCTTCATGTGTTCACATCTAATAATTTCTGACATTGTGCCATATGGCGCGACCAATGAACCCAGTAACTTATTAGAAGGTCAGTCAGGTTCCACCACACCAGGTTCTTTGACAAGAAGCTTACTTTTGAGTGCTGCTCTGTCTGTCCCATCATATATGACTGAATCTCCGGTGGAGGTTCCTGACGGAGACTCCAGCACATATGTGAACCGGGCCTTGTACATGATGAGCATTGGATTGAAGGAAAAATGGAGTATAATTTTGTCCTGCCTGATAGCCTATCGCATCTGTGAATCCTTCAGGAATCCGGCTCTGACGCGTCCACACAGGGATGATTCCATGACAACATGCTACATCTGGCCAACAAAAGAAGTACGAAGAACTTGGTTACATATTGTGGTATTTTTGTCCTTGTTGATCATTACTGCAATTACCTTGGTGGAACTGCTTCACCAGTTCCCGCATAAAAGATTATTGCTTAAATATTAACTTCTTGAAGACCTTTTTTTTTTCTCTCTTGTCACCTATTCCTTATCCTTAGCAGCATGAATTCTTCGATTACATGCACCCTCATGCGGGCAGTTGTTACGGCTCCATGCATGTTTGGGCACTTTTTTATTATATTTTTTTACTGTTTTCTTTCTCCTAATCTAATTGTTATAGTTTATTGGCTTTGGCATGTTGGTCGGTGTCTTATGATTTATTTCTTTTTCTTCAGCCTCAGACTTCTCCACTTAACAACAAAATGTAGAGTACCTCTCACATATAAGGCAATTTTTGTAATCAAACTTCCTGGCCTTTCTGCATTCTGCTATCCTAGTGTATAGTACGCTGAACAAGGATGCTGGATATAGATTATATGCTTTTTGATGTTTTTTCAATCCTATATATATATATATATATATATATATAGAAATATTTGGACAGTGACACAAGTGTTGTTATTTTAGCTGATTACAAAAACATGTTCAGAAATACAATTATATATATAATATGTGCACACTCCCAGCTGCAATATGAGAGTTTTCACATCCAAATCAGAGAAAATGTTTAGGAATCATAGCTCTGTAATGCATAGCCTCTTCTTTTTCAAGGGACCAAAAGTAATTGGACAAGGGACTCTAAGGGCTGCAATTAACTCTGAAGGCGTCTCCCTCGTTAACCTGTAATCAATAAAGTAGTTAAAAGGTCTGGGGTTGATTACAGGTGTGTGGTTTTGCATTTGGAAGCTGTTGCTGTGACCAGACAACATGCGGTCTAAGGAACTCTCAATTGAGGTGAAGCAGAACATCCTGAGGCTGAAAAAAAAGAAAAAATCCATCAGAGAGATAGCAGACATGCTTGGAGTAGCAAAATCAACAGTCGGGTACATTCTGAGAAAAAAGGAATTGACTGGTGAGCTTGGGAACTCAAAAAGGCCTGGGCGTCCACGGATGACAACAGTGGTGGATGATCGCCGCATACTTTCTTTGGTGAAGAAGAACCCGTTCACAACATCAACTGAAGTCCAGAACACTCTCAGTGAAGTAGGTGTATTTGTCTCTAAGTCAACAGTAAAGAGAAGACTCCATGAAAGTAAATACAAAGGGTTCACATCTAGATGCAAACCATTCATCAATTCCAAAAATAGACAGGCCAGAGTTAAATTTGCTGAAAAACACCTCATGAAGCCAGCTCAGTTCTGGAAAAGTATTCTATGGACAGATGAGACCAAGATCAACCTGTACCAGAATGATGGGAAGAAAAAAGTTTGGAGAAGAAAGGGAATGGCACATGATCCAAGGCACACCACATCCTCTGTAAAACATGGTGGAGCCAACGTGATGGCATGGGCATGCATGGCTTTCAATGGCACTGGGTCACTTGTGTTTATTGATGACATAACAGCAGACAAGAGTAGCCGGATGAATTCTGAAGTGTACCGGGATATACTTTCAGCCCAGATTCAGCCAAATGCCGCAAAGTTGATCGGACGGCGCTTCATAGTACAGATGGACAATGACCCCAAGCATACAGCCAAAGCTACCCAGGAGTTCATGAGTGCAAAAAAGTGGAACATTATGCAATGGCCAAGTCAATCACCAGATCTTAACCCAATTGAGCATGCATTTCACTTGCTCAAATCCAGACTTAAGACGGAAAGACCCACAAACAAGCAAGACCTGAAGGCTGCGGCTGTAAAGGCCTGGCAAAGCATTAAGAAGGAGGAAACCAAGCGTTTGGTGATGTCCACGGGTTCCAGACTTAAGGCAGTGATTGCCTCCAAAGGATTCGCAACACAATATTGAAAATAAAATTTTTTTTTGGGTTTGGTTTATTTGTCCAATTACTTTTGACCTCCTAAAATGTGGAGTGTTTGTAAAGAAATGTGTACAATTCCTACAATTTCTATCAGATATTTTTGTTCAAACCTTCAAATTAAACGTTACAATCTGCACTTGAATTCTGTTGTAGAGGTTTCATTTCAAATCCAATGTGGTGGCATGCAGAGCCCAACTCGCGAAAATTGTGTCACTGTCCAAATATTTCTGGACCTAACTGTATACTATATATATACACACTATATATATATATATATATATATATATATATATATATATATATATATATATATATATATATATATATATATATTGCTCTATGGGGGACCTGCATGATTTTGCCTGGAGTGCTTTACTTGATAAAGCAATCTTTCCAGTCAAACAAGCGATCCCGTCACCATTTGTGCTTTCTGATAGTTTTTGCATGTTAGGAACCAAAATGATGAATTTATTCTACGTGCTTTGATCTGATCCTCAATAGAGAAGAGCGAACCTGAGGTTCGGTTTTCGAACTGAACACCAAATTTAAAAATCAAGGTTCGGGGTTCGGTTGCTATACGTGCGAGCAAAGCTGTGCTCAGGTACGCTTGTTTCTCAGCCCTGTGCGAGCTGCATGCAGTGTTTGAACAGCGCACACTAGGGGTAACAACAGAGTGATCACATGTAGTGTGCAAAAAAAAAGCTTGAAAAAGCCTGCCCTCCTCCAGAAGTGATCTGCTTATGGCTGGCTGTATGTGGGTGGAGACCCAAACTGACAATCAGTGACTTGATCCGGGGTTCGGGTCAAGCTCAATCCTTTTGGAGCAAGGCTCCATTTGCTGCCGGCGAACCGAGCTTCGACTGAATCGCTCATCTCTCATCCTCACTTCTTCCTCAAGTAATCCACTAAGATCCTTGGTGGCTTTCCTGAGGAAGAAGCGAGGATCACTTCAAAATGCATAGTATAAGCCACCCCTTATGCATTTTCCACGCATCGGCTATTCCTATATTTCCAGCAGCACAGTGAAAAACCACATCATCATTCTGGTTCCCTGGATTACTTCTAGTCTTAAGGCTTGTGGCATCTACAGCTGTTTTTTAGCTTTGCTCAAGGTTGTGGGAGGCTCAACCATACAAGGTGAGCAATCCCCCTATTAAATATATCACATTTTTCACTGGTAAGACCCTATTTGCGCTTGTTTGTCCACAGTTGTGTGTTTCTGCGTCTTCTCACAATGGCCGCAGTATCTGGGTTCCCTATGCAGAATGTTCTTTGAAGTCTGAGGGACAGTCCTCTCAATGTACCTTTGCTAGGCCAGCACACGCACTTTGCTACTAGGTATGGAGTCTTTTTAACACATTTTTTGCTTATCGGAATAAGCAATGTCTAATCAGCCTAAAAAGCTAAAAAGATGCTACTACTAAAAAAACAACAAAAAATAAATAATTGTTTGCCTGTCCATGTGCCAGCGGTGCAAATCCACACCACTTTGAGTTAGAATTTACACTAACCTCTGGGGTAAACGTTATATAAGATTTGTTGATATCTGAGAAGCATGCACACAATAAATAATAATTAAAAAAATAAAAACTTACCAGAATTCATCTCAAGTTGCCTAATAAATGCCACCTTAAGGTATTCTGAATGTTGAGACCTACCGCTGCTAACATCCATAGACATCTCTGCTTTCTAACAATGCTACTTTGCCTACATTTTTTTTTAACTAATTAAAGCTATATACAGTAATATGAAAAAGAATGCCGAAAAGTAGAAATGCTTTAAAAATTATATCGTTTTATCAATTGACAAAATGTAAAATGAATGCTCAAGAGAGAAATCAAAATTTGGGGTGATCGGTCATTGCCTTCAAAACGGCATCAATATTTGTAAGTACTTTTCCACAAAGTCAGGGGTTTTGTAAAATTATGGTCAGATTAATTTTTATATATAGGTTGAAGCGCAGTCATTAACTGATACACAAAATGCTCTATAGGAGGCTTAGAATTGGGCTAGGAACAGCAAAACTGCTACAAAGGTGAGGTTGTGGAAAACGTTTGTCAGATCAGACAACATGGCAAAACCGCATAGCATCAAGACACAAGGTAGTTATAGTGCATCAGAAAAGGGGTCTCCCAGACATAGATTTCCAAGCAGACTTTGATTTCAAGATGCATTCAAGCTCTTTTGAAGAAGCACCAAGGACAGATTGAGTATCGTAAATGCAGCGATCGCTGAAGAAAACAGCGCAGCAGATGAGACCCATCACAATTGTTTCCCTTCGAAATCGGTTGTCCAGCAGTGCCATCAGCTCATAACTAGCAGCAACCACTGCGACTTATCAACACCCATCTACTATTCGCATAAGTCTGGCCATAAGTTCTCGTCCTGGACTTAACCATGCATGAAAACATAAGAACTGGGGTCCAGGAAAATGATAGCATGTTCTCTGGACTGATCAGTCAAAATGTGAAATATTTGGCTGTAACAGCTGGCAGTTTGGTCGCAGAAGGGCTGGAATGTGGTAAAAGGAGTGTCTGCAGGCAACAGTGAGGCATGGAGACTACTTTCAAGTTTGGGGTTGCATCTCGGCAAATGGAGTTGGACTTGAGGACACCAATTGCCCCGGCCAAATCCTTGAGAAATACAATCAGATCCTTGGCCAACATGCAATACATCAGAGAGGTGTCCGATTAGTTCCATATTTATTCTGCAACAGGACAGCGACCCCCAAATATTCAGCCAATATCATTATGGACTATCTGGAGCATAAATCAGAGCAAGAAGTCCTGGAAGTGATGTGGTCTCACAGCGCCTTGATATCAGCATAATAGAGGCCGTCTGGGATTACATAAAGCGACACAAGGTTTTATGTAACCCTACATCCATAGAAAATCGTAGGACAAACTACTGCTGAGCTCCATCAACAATTGTATACAAGTGTATCTAGAGAAATTAAAAAAATTGTTTAAAAGAACAGAGAGTCCTCAGTGGTTGATACCTTTTAATGGCTAACTGAAAAGATGGTAATAATTGCAAGCTTTCGAGACTACTCAGGTCTCTTCATCAGGCATGGTATAACACAAAATCTGAAGAGTCACATACTTATACACAACAGGACTTAGAATAGTGCAGTAAAAAAAAAAAAAAAAAAAGAACAAGTTATATGAAACAGAACTATCTCTATGGCAGGGGGACAAGCTGTTCTAGCCATAAATACTGCTGCAGTTCAGTGTGAAAGTTTTATTGTCCTTTGATAAGGGTCTGGTCCAGGGCTGTGACACGCTCGGATGGTCAGAGGAGCACATCTTTTAACTGATGTAAAAAGACATGAATCCATGAGACACATTCATTCCTTCTCTGAATGTGTCAAAGGTCATCATAAGTTTGTACTCCCATAGTCTCCTGTCTCTCTGGGACTTGAAGTTTCCTTTCAATACCAGCAATTTCATGTCCATGATGCTGTGGTCTGGGTTACAAAAATGTTTGGCCACAGGTAGATCCATCCTTTTTTCTCTAATTGTGTGGCGGTGAGAATTCATCCTTGTCCTGAGCTGTTGTCCTGTCTCCCCTACATACAGACCCCCAGTTGGACATTTGGTACATATAATTAAGTACACCACATTGGTTGTGGTGCAGCTGAACGTACCTGGGATCTTGTAGTCCTGATGTGATCTGGGAATCTTTATCTTGTCCGTTGTCAATATTAATGGACAGGTCTTGCATTTTTTCTGGTTGCAGGGAAATGTTCCTGTTGGTGTTGGAGAGGACAGGGAGCTTCTGACAATGATGCTTCTTAGATTTGGGGGCTGTCTAAAACACAGAAGTGGGGGGTCTGGAAAAATAGATTTTAACCGGGCATCTTTTTGCAGTAATGGTTGTAGTTTCCGTGCAGCTCCTCTAAACACCTCCAGATGTGGATTGTAGGTGACTACAAGAGGGACCCGGTTGTTCTCTTCTTTGGTTTTATAATGTAGAAGATGGTTTCTTGATATTCTGGTGGCTCTTATAATCTGGTTTTCAATTGTTCTTGGGTGGTAGCCTTGATTCAAAAAGGTTTTTCTGAGGCCCTCAAGGTGATTGTCTCTATCTGTACTGTTGGAACATATCCGATTGTACCTGATAGCCTGGCTGTATACAATAGAGTTTTTTATGTGTTTTGGATGAAAACTGTCCCATTTCTACCTGAAATGGGACAGTTTTCATCCAAAACACATAAAAAACTCTATTGTATACAGCCAGGCTATCAGGTACAATCGGATATGTTCCAACAGTACAGATAGAGACAATCACCTTGAGGGCCTCAGAAAAACCTTTTTGAATCAAGGCTACCACCCAAGAACAATTGAAAACCAGATTATAAGAGCCACCAGAATATCAAGAAACCATCTTCTACATTATAAAACCAAAGAAGAGAACAACCGGGTCCCTCTTGTAGTCACCTACAATCCACATCTGGAGGTGTTTAGAGGAGCTGCACGGAAACTACAACCATTACTGCAAAAAGATGCCCGGTTAAAATCTATTTTTCCAGACCCCCCACTTCTGTGTTTTAGACAGCCCCCAAATCTAAGAAGCATCATTGTCAGAAGCTCCCTGTCCTCTCCAACACCAACAGGAACATTTCCCTGCAACCAGAAAAAATGCAAGACCTGTCCATTAATATTGACAACGGACAAGATAAAGATTCCCAGATCACATCAGGACTACAAGATCCCAGGTACGTTCAGCTGCACCACAACCAATGTGGTGTACTTAATTA
The DNA here is from genome assembly GCF_048569485.1 of Anomaloglossus baeobatrachus. Taxonomy (NCBI): domain Eukaryota; kingdom Metazoa; phylum Chordata; class Amphibia; order Anura; family Aromobatidae; genus Anomaloglossus; species Anomaloglossus baeobatrachus. Next base: position 182,973,314 of record NC_134358.1, read on the forward strand.
TATGTACCAAATGTCCAACTGGGGGTCTGTATGTAGGGGAGACAGGACAACAGCTCAGGACAAGGATGAATTCTCACCGCCACACAATTAGAGAAAAAAGGATGGATCTACCTGTGGCCAAACATTTTTGTAACCCAGACCACAGCATCATGGACATGAAATTGCTGGTATTGAAAGGAAACTTCAAGTCCCAGAGAGACAGGAGACTATGGGAGTACAAACTTATGATGACCTTTGACACATTCAGAGAAGGAATGAATGTGTTTCATGGATTCATGTCTTTTTACATCAGTTAAAAGATGTGCTCCTCTGACCATCCGAGCGTGTCACAGCCCTGGACCAGACCCTTATCAAAGGACAATAAAACTTTCACACTGAACTGCAGCAGTATTTATGGCTAGAACAGCTTGTCCCCCTGCCATAGAGATAGTTCTGTTTCATATAACTTGTTCTTTTTTTTTTTTTTTTTTTTTTTTTTTTTTTTTTTTTACTGCACTATTCTAAGTCCTGTTGTGTATAAGTATGTGACTCTTCAGATTTTGTGTTATACCATGCCTGATGAAGAGACCTGAGTAGTCTCGAAAGCTTGCAATTATTACCATCTTTTCAGTTAGCCATTAAAAGGTATCAACCACTGAGGACTCTCTGTTCTTTTAAACAATTTTTTTATCTCTACTGGCTAACACGGTACAAAGATATATTTTACTTGTATCTAGAGAAATTGTCATTTCAAAGGCAAATGGTGGTCACCAATATTGATCCGAGTTAGTTTTCTCTTTTGTTCATTCACTATGTATTTTGTTAGTTGATAAACATTAACACTCCTTTTTTTTTTTTTTTTTTTAAAGCATTTTCACTATGCAGCATTTATTAACTTCTGCTCAGTACTGTATGCAAGGGTGTGTGTGTGTGTGTATATGTATCTGTGTGTGTGTGTGTATATATATATATATATATATATATATATATATATATATATATATATATATATATATAATGTGTGTGTATATATATATGTATAAGTGTGTGTGTATATATATGTATATATATGTATATAATGTGTGTGTGTGTATATATATGTATAAGTGTGTGTGTATATATATGTATATATATGTATATAATGTGTGTGTGTGTGTGTATATATATGTATAAGTGTGTGTGTGTATATATATGTATAAGTGTGTGTGTGTGTGTAAAATATATGAACAGTCTGGCCATGAGAAAAACTAGCTACGTGCTCTTTTACGTATCAGGACATTTAATAATAAAAAAAAAATATATCATCTGGCCCTTAGAAAATGTTATATTAAGGTAATTGCAACCTTAGATGACCTGGTATAATTTGTCACGTGTTGTTTTTAGTATTTTTAATAAAAAGTAAACCAAAACCCAGAATCTGTGTGTAAAAAAAAAAAAAAAAAAAATGAAGTGCACCCTTATTGCTTCCACATAGGAATTAAGAGGGTAAGTAGCGACCAGGTGCGGCTAATCCAATGCTCTTGATTAATTACCAAGTGCAACTGCCTCTGTATAGCAGAGGTTTTGGTAGCGTGCTTGTCTTGAGTTTTCATGTGTATTTTAAAACAATGTCTAGGGGGAATAAATCAGTAGTCTTAGGGAGACAGTTGTTGCTGACAATCAATCTGGGAAGGGTTTTAAAGGGGATCTGTCTCCAGGCATTTGATGTAGAGGCAGAAATCCTCATTCGAGTGATGTCACTTACGGGGCTACTTGCTGCAACTTTGAGAAAATCTCCGTTTTCTCCGCAGGAGATTCAATAGAGGACTAGTAACCCTGCTGCCCATGTAGCCCACCTATGACCCAAGCCGTGTAGTCCACCTACCCCCTACTACTTACTGGCAGCCTTCTGTGTACACTGTCCGTGTACACGTTCTACATTAAACTGCAAATCATGGGTGGGATTATATAGAGTTTAATATTCAGAGAACTGCATAATCTGCAGCTAAAACAGGGTGTTATTAAAGGGAAAAAAAACTATAGCACTTCGTAAAGTAAGTGATACATGGCTAGAATTAGCGTCTGTGCCCCAACATCATGGTGCTCTCAGATGGGCCTGTTGATAGGCTCCCTTAAAGGCCATTACATAACAATTTCTAATTAATAATAGCCCCCTGAACACATTCTATTAATGTTAACCGAATTCACCAATATCAACGGGTTCAGCCAACAGTTTGTATTTGGGGTTAGGAACCTTTCTGGCTAAGAGAGCCATGAACGCCATGTATTTTAAAATGTAATTCCATGAGAGTCATATTCATTGGGTGGTGGAGCGGCTCGAAAGGTCCCAGGAGGCAGGGTAGGCGATGCTGTGGACACTGAGGAGGGGGTGTCACGGCTCAAAAGGATCAGTGTGCGGAGCGTCAGCTATACTGTTGCGGGCTTGTGGGATGTCGTGGCAGCAAGCCCGCAGAAGCTGGCGGGCTGCTTTGAATCTCCCTCATTTGACGAGATCGACTACAAGAAAATGGCCGCAATGTGTATGCAGATCGACGTGATGGACTTCAAGAAAATGGCCATGGAGTCCAATCTGCACAGGTACCCCCTCCGCAGCCGTTTTCTTGGGACTCGTTCTTGTCAACTGTCAAAGCAGTGCGCCGGCTATTGCGGGCTCGCCACCACGACATCCCTTGAGCTCGCAGTATCGCCGACCCTGCCTTCCAGGTCAGCTATATGCAGTTTGTAAGACACACCCAATTTGGGTGAAGGAGTGCGTCTCACAAACTGGAAAATACATTTTTGTTTTGTGTTTTTTTGTTTTTTTTGTTTTTTTTTTATTAAAGATTTGTCTGCTAGCCAGATGCAGCCATCAAAAGAGCCGCATCTGGCTCGAAAGCCATAGGTTCCCATCCTCTGGTCTATAGGGTATGAGGGCAGTTGATTGCTGGGGAAGTTAAGGATCTGGTTTCAGACTGATGATCCAACGCTGTGTGCGGACAGCACTTCTGAAAACCCATAGACATTGCTAGGGAAGCAATGTCACAGCATTTTCTGCACAAAAACGTGGTAAACGCCACAAAAACGGCCAGTGCGCACAGGGCCTTATTACTCTACTTTAAAACTTGGTTTATCATCAAGTCATTTTCTGAGAACACATGCTCTTTTGTAATACTGCTGTATTGTATCCTTACAATTTCTTTAATCTCGCCGCCTCCTATAATTCTGCACCTTGTGATTGTGAGGTGGGTATATCTACCTTTGCACAAACCATTTTGTGAAGGTCTGCCCTATCCAGTCCAAACCCATTCACATCATCTTCATCTGACACGAATAAAAAACTTTTAACTGGAATGTCATCATAAGATTTTGTGCTTCAGTGAAGAGCAAATTTAGCATCAGTTCCAGTTTGGATGAATGATGGTTGAGAGCGAGTGTTGGTAATGCGTGCTTCCTGGGATCTAAGTTACCAGCCACATAGTAACGGATTGATTTCAGTCATTCTTCAGAGTACTTGCATTCCCTTGGCTTCAGGAGAGGTTTCCCAGATCTTTGTTCATTAGTTTGTAGCAATGACGAAAACATGGTGAAAGCCAACGCTCCCCCACCATGCACCGCAGTAAAGTCCTAACCACAAAAGAATTGATCCTTTGAAGTCTTGTGAAATGTAGAGATGAGCGAGCACTACCATGCTTGGGTGCTCGGTATCATGATCTTCCCGAAGAAATGCTAGAGTCCCCCTTTGACTTCCATTATGCGCAGTACACAAGTCAAGCCCGTCTGAGCATCTTTCTGCTCGATACGAGTACCGAACACCCAATCATGGTAGTGCTTGTTCATCACTAGTGAAATGTGATAAAATATGTACCCGCTCATTAAAGGAAACCTGTCACCAGGGTTTTCTCTTATAACCTAACCTAGCACCAGTGAGCTCTTATATACTACAGTCTAGAATACTGTATATAAGAGCCCAGGCCGCTCTATATAACATAAGAAAGGCCTTTATTGTACTCGCCTGAGGGGTGAGCGGGTCCAGTGGGCGTTGCTGGTTCTCTGGTCTGCCACCTCTATCCTGTGCAGTTCTGTCCTCTTTTTCATAGCTCCGTGTGGATGACGCGTCCTATGTCATCCACATGGAAGCCTCCATTAAGATCCTGCGCATGCACACGTTGATCTGCCCTGTTGAGGTCAGAGTAAGGTTTTATAGTGCGCATGCACGGGCGGTCTTTGACTTTTCCCCACGCCTGCACATTACAGTACCTTGCTTTGTCCTCAGCAGGGCAGGTCAAAGTGCGCATGCGCAGGAGTCCAATGGAGGCCTCTGTGTGGATGACATAGGACGCATCATACACATAGAGTTATGAAGGAGGACGACGATGGATGATAGGCGGTACCGAGACCAGTGATGCCCATCAGACCAGGTGAGTATAATAAAAGGTGGTTTTTACATTATACAGATCGACCTAGACTCTTTATATGGGAAAACCCTGTGACATGTTCCCTTTAAATCCCCCTGCCTTTCTATCTCTTCCACCCCAGTCCTTCCTGCTGGTCACGTGACCACTACAGCCAATCACTAGCCCCAGCCATATGTAATTCCGTGCCACAGCCATGTGTTGTTGATTTATTTTAATCACTTTCACCATTTAAAAAATGATCAACGGGCAAGAATGAAACAACTTGAGGATATAACTAGTGAGTGTTTTTTTTTTTTTATTTTGTTTTTTGTTTTTTGTTTTTTTTTTTATCCGGGCTGCTGATCCCAAACAGCAACGTGGATTTCCCTGAGAAGTCAATGTACGGGATCCTTGTATGGACCCCGAGCGTTACAGTTTGGATTCACTCTCCGCTAATTGTAACACGTTGCGGATTTTCAGGATATAAACCTTGCGTTGCACATGCCCACTTACTCTTCATACCCAGCTTCCATAGTGGAAGTGAAGTCTCATCCAATACTCATACACCTCTATTGATGTCACTTTCATTACCCAGATCTGATAATAACTGTGTATAGAATGTGTTCCTCATACAACCTCATTAGATACCGGAGTGTTACGTGCCATACGTAGATGTGTGATTCGTCACCCGTTCCAGCAGCTCCATACGCATCATCGCATCAGGTTGTATTTACTCGTGTGGCCTTTTTTGTTCCATGTAACGTTAAGTGTTTGTTGAAACACAAAACTCGGGCGAGAGATGGAGTAAAGGAAACACACAGCTGCTGCGTAATCCCTGAAACGCAAATAAAAGCCCAGCCGAGGTCTTATCTTAGCTAATTTTTGCACATAAGAGATCTATTTTAAGAATTAACACCATTTAGCAGCTCCAACACATTTCCTTTGTTACACTTGACCTATATGAGATAAATTAACCTCTTAAAAAAAAACCTTCTTACAGCTCAAGCTCCATTGCAACCTTCTAGATGGCAAAGCAGTAGCACGTCCTAAATGTTTATATCCTCATATGCAATATTCACCATATCACTGCCGGACGTCACTCTTTCAGAAAGAAATAATTATTTATTCTCTGCATCTTATGGAGAAATATTTATGTATGTGTTTCAGCCTAGGTTGATATTTATTGGGGTTCTGATCCAACTATGTTCCTCTTTTAGGTGAACACAAAAGCGTACTTTTGTCTTTTTGGGCCTGCACAATAAATAGCGTGGCAGAAGCCAAACTGAGTCCAAAGTGACTCCATCTCACTCATGATATTGAGTGGTTCTATCTGAATTTTGTTTTTCAGGAATTAAAGGGTTACTCAGGAGAGATGAAAACAAAAAAATTAAAAAAAAAAAAGTTGTACTATCATTTGCACAGTGCTCTATAATGGGCGCTTAGGTCGACATTTCCCTCTTACGGCATGTGCGCACTGGAAAATAGAATTTTCTCAAGAAAATTCCGCAGGTATTCAAAGATTACCACAGCCGCGGTAAAAAACCGCGGCAAACCGCATGCGGTTTGCCGCGGTATTGTTCGCAGTATTGCCGCGGTTTTGCCGCGTGCAGGTTGGTATGTGCTTTATTGCATTCAATGCAATAAAGCACATTGAAAAAAAAAAAAAAAGTCATGTCATTCTGAGATGGAGAAATAGACAGAAGAATAGATAGATAGACAGACAGAGAGACAGAGGGATAGATAGAAGGATAGATAGAGGGATAGATAGAGTCCCTGTGAGCACTCTCTGCATTTCTCACGGTCGGCAGTGAGTTCACATTACCGGCCGTGGGAAATGACCTGGAGTTACCTCTGCTGTCTCGCTGCGAGGCTGCATTCAGCAGTGTCTGTGTCAGTCGCGGCTGGATGCAAGCCTCGCAGGACGCCGGAGCGGTGGATTACGTCGGAGCTTTGTTTCGGGAGGGGTTAATAAAAGGGTGAACGAGGCTTGTTTGTGTTTTATTTAAAATAAAGGATTTTTCGGTGTGTTTTTTCACTTTACTTACGGGTTGATCATGTCAGCTGTCACATAGACGCTCCCATGATCAAGCCTGGAGTTAATGGCGGTGATCCGCCACCATTAACCCCTTGTATTACCCTGACTGCCACTGCTACACGGCAGCAAGAAGAGCCGGGGACACTCCGGTACTGCCGCATAATGCATTCGACAGTCCTGGGGCAGCTGCGGCTGATATTCTCGGCTGTGGGAGGTGGGAGTGAGGCAGGGGAAATTAACCCTGTCCCTCTCCCTCCCCAGCCTGAGAATACCGGGCCGCCGCTGTGTGCTTACCTCGGCTGGACGGTAAATATACAGCGGAGCCCACGTGTTTTGTTTTCTATATTTCCGTTTGCTTTCTGTGTGTGTTCTATGTGTCTGTGATCTATGCCTGTGATGACTGTGTGTGTGTGTCTGTGATCTGTGTGTGTTTACTCTGCTCCGCTTCCTCTTCCTGTAATGACATCACTTCCCTGCAAAACTGCAGGCAAGCGATGTACATTACCGGATGTAAACCGCAAAATACCGCTGGGAATAACGCAGGAAAACGCAGTGAACCGCACAGAATTTGCTGCTTGCGTTATTCCCTGCGTGATTTCACGATTACGTTGGAGTCAATGGAGTGAAATCCCGCAGCGATGTGCGGAAAAGAAGTGACATGCAATTGTTTTTGCTGCGGGAATCCCGCAGCAAAACATGCAGCTGTCAAATTCCGCCCAGTGCGCACAGGATTTTTTTTTCCCATAGGTTTTGCTGGTGATTCACTGCAGAGATGTTATGAACATTTTCTGCAGCGAAACATGCAGCAAACCCGCAGGAAATCCGCGGCAAAATCCGGTAAGTTCTGTCTCTGCCCTCACACATTATGAAGCTGAGCTGGCCACTGTAGTAATAGTATCTTTTGATCACTTGTAAATCAATAAAATAGTCGCTGCTCCTCACCTCTTCCATATGGGACGTTACAGACCAGTGTAAAGCTCCGTGCTGCAGCAGAGAACAGAGGACGTGGCAGGAAGGAGGAGCATGGAGCTTGATTTTACAAAATGACAGCAGACCGCTCAGTAAGTGACACATCGCTGAAATCAGGATCTTTGGCTCTACATTATGCTGCTCTCAGAAGGGATAGCAAAAACCTGATGACAGATTCCCTTTAAAACATGACAAAAGACAAGATGTGGGGTAGGAGGAAATAAAGCGTCGCGTTTTGAATCCTGTCCGGCGTTTTGTCCAAGCTGCGAAGCTTTTACCCCACGTCTTATCCTTTGTCATGTTTTAAAGGATTTCTCAACAAAAGACAATAATTTTAATTCCATCCAGGAGCTGAAATAATTTTTTTTAACTTTCTATGAACACCTCTATACACAATAAATAGCAAGGCTCTTCCTCCCTTCAAAATGACCTTTATACATGCTCTTTAAACACTTAAATACAAAATATAGGGTTGTGATGTGACCATTGCGGCTATGTACATGCGTTGTTTCTTGAAACATGAAGTTTAAGAGGACGGTCTGCACAGGATGACTGTTAAAAACAAAGTACAAGCGTCGGTGCATCATGGCGATGTTAATCATTTAAATACACCTTCCCACCGGTTGTCCTTCCATCTTTGCCCTTCTCTGACTCTATGAAGCCACAGTTATCAATCAAATTTCCAAACACAGGTGCTACTGTAGCTTTAGATATAGTATGTAGTATCGCTACTTAATTTTCTCACCTTTTTACCAATCGGGGAGGATATGTTCTCTGTGATTGTCAGTTCTTGCGGAAGGAGGAGTGAGGAGTTGAGCATTCACGCAACTAAGCACCCCCTGTATCTAATCAGGACTCTTGTTGACTATTGCTTGGGTAAATGACCCTATACTAGAACTTGAGCTCAGCCATCAGGTTAATCTGTATGGGAGCTCCCCGACTCTGATTTAATCTTCGTTTAATCTGTATGTAAGGCTGCTGAACACTCCAGTGCTCTGTACGAGCGAGACACTGCCACATGCCTCTGACAGCGGCTTATCTCATTGAGAACATAAGGCGAAGTCGGGAGAGATTGATGTCTGCGGATTCATCAGCCCAACAATCATCCACAATTTTGCATCTTTGTGCCAGGTCCAGAAAAAATGTGTGGAAGTTTAATGTTGTTTTTTTTTTTTTTTTTTTACAATTCAGATTTTCTTTGTGTAGAATTTGTTCTGGCAGTGGTAGGGTTACAGCTACTCTCACAGTATCCATCATTGCTATATGCGTTCTGTTACTTGTTTTGCCTAAAGTATTTCTAAAGATCTTTTATGATATGCTAATGAGCGCAGGGACTAGTCACAAGGGCGTTACTTCCTACCCTCATTCCGCCCTCTTAGCATGTTAGCACGCCCACAGGGGTGTGCTAACATACTGTTCAATGCCCATGGCCCAGCGTCATCATTGACAGTGATGCACGTGCCTGTGTCCGTTGCACCGCCTCAGATGCTGAGCTTAGGGTCAGCGTGATTGATCAGAATGCCCTGCCTTTTGGGTCATGCGCACTATGAAGCTGAGTGTATGCTCCCCGGCTTCAGAGTGGTCTAGTGCATAACCGAAAGTGTGGTGACTTCTGATCCATTTGCAATGACTCTAAGCTCAGCATCTGAGGCGGTGCAACAAACACAGGTACAATCCCCTGTGGGCGTGCTAACATGCTAAGAGGGCGGAATGAGCACAGGAACTAACTCCCTTGCGACTAGTCCCTGAGCTCATTAGCATATCATAGAAGAACTTTATAAATACTTTTATCAAAGATCTCTTTATCTATGCTACTAGATACAGGGATGGTTAGGCAGGGATTAGCAATATGCACCCAGAACTGCTCGTGGCTCTGGGTGCATATTGCACCTGACAGGTTCCCTTTAAAGGGAACCAAACATCAGGATTTTGGTATATAAGGTGCAGCCAGTGCAGTGCTGGCACTATATCAGGCACAGTGTGTACATACCATAAGGGGGCAGCTCAGATGTTTAGGCTGTTAAAATCCAGGTTTATGAAGTTTGAAAATTCATCGACTTTTTGATTAACGTGTGCACCTCTCCAGATACTATCCGAGTGGGTTATGCACATGATTCCCGCCCCCCTGCCGCCTGTTTCTCCCTCTCTCCGGCTCTATCCAAATTTCTCTCTTCAGTTACACAGCGTCGGAGTTTGCGCCTGCGCATAGCGCTTATCTCCGGCGTCATGTTTTTGAAGCCCGCATACACAGTATGGTGTCTGAGAGGGCGGCGCATGCGCCCTCGCTTCAGATCTCGTTGTGCCCGCGAAGAGCGTGCGTGGTGTCACAACAGGACTGGAGAACAGCTGATCTTACCGATTAGCTGCAGCAGACGTCTGCTACAATATCGTCTGTTGCAGCTAATCGGTAAGATCAACTGTTCTCCAGTCCTGTTGTGACACCGCACGCGCTCTCGCGGTCACAACGAGATCTGAAGAAGCGAGGGCGCATGCGCCGCCCTCTCAGACACCAAACTGTATGCGGGCTTCAAAAACATGACGCCGGAGATAAGCGCTATGCGCAGGCGCCAACTCAGACGCCGTGTAACTGAAGAGAGAAATTTGGATAGAGCCGGAGAGAGGGAGAATCGGGGGGGGGGGAGGAAATCATGTGCATAACCCGCCCGGATAGTATCTGGAGTGGTGCACACGTCAATCAAAAAGTGGATGAATTTTCAAACTTCATAAACTTGGATTTCGCTGCCTAAACACCCGAGCTGCCCACTAATGGTATGTACACACTGTGCCTGATAGTGCCAGTACTGCACTGGCTGCACCTTATATACCAAAATGCTGAGGTTTGGTTCCCTTTAAACCAGCTGAGACTCCAACCACTCAGGCCGGTCATTTCTGTGTAGTGTCAGTGCCACTGTCTTGCCAACAGGGAGAACTTTTTTTTTTTTTTTCTTACCCGTGATCCTACTTGTGTATAGAAATGCATAAAGTTTGCTTATACGGAGGGAAGGACAACATCAGGCATCAAAATAAAGAAATGGTGCAACAAACCTGCACGCAAAACTAATTATATAAGTATGGTACGTTATTCTATTGTGTAACTGTGTTTCAACTGGAAAGTTTACTTTGCTTAGGTGTGAAAGTCTCTGTAGGGCAAGCATTGTGATCTGTGGCACGTGATGACTCCCGCAGGAGCTGATCCGCGGCTTGTGTGTGCAGAACTGCTGATGTGCTGTGACAAAAGTCCCACGGGGAGATGGTGTTTACAAATCATCAACTAATTTCCACACCACAACTTGTTATTTCTATATATATATACCGTAATGTGTTCTTGGACATCCGATATGGTCACGAAAGCAGGGTTTCTGTAAGTGCCTCCAAAACTGGGCCACATTTTCTCTTATGAAAGGTAAAACTCTTTTAAAAGACCTGCATAACCAATACAAGAAGCGACGAGATGACTATAGAGCACCCTACATGGGAGAGGCTAGCTAGATGTCCAAGAAGAAACACATACTGTAAAAGGGGTTGTCCACTCCTAATTAAATTTTCGACTATTCTACAGCTTGACAAACCTTAGTGGTGTGTAATGCCCACACTGTCAGGATTTGTTTGCTGGTACTGACTGTTGATATGTAACCATGACAAGGCAATTTACATAGTTAGGTCACATGACGACTAGAGTCTTTGCTCCTCTCAATATTGCTATGTCACATGACAACTGCTAAACATTGAGCATGTGACTGACATGGAAATTGCATACATAGTCATGTGATTGCCCTCCCACCCGAATACATGGGGATTGTGACAAGTGATTGCAGACTATTCTTCTTTTTTTTTTTTTACTATACATTTTTATTAAAGTTTAGTAATAACAGACATGTGCGCATTGCATCCAAATAGTACATTAATCATAATGAGCATTCAAAACAGATATAAAAGTTAGAATCCGTGAACTGTAACAAGTATAACGCAGACTATTCTTAATTTGGACACCCCCTTAAAATCTATGCAGGCCGTGAATAGGGTTTACTGAGAGTAGACGTTCTCACCCCATTGCCCAGTGCTGGGACCTACACAGGTCCAGCGCTACCTCTTCCCCGCTGCTCGGGATGTCTCCATCAGTAGAGGTCAGCCATTTGCTTGGCCATGATAGTTCCATCACTGCTGCAGCCTGTAAACTATCACCAGATCAGCATTGGCTTAGTGTCCGCTCAGGACCCGGAGGGGGTGAGGGACTGGTCAAGAAAAGACTGAACCTTACCAGAGAGCGAAGTTAAAGGGATTGTCCTCTTAGGTGTTAGAAGGATAACTATTTCACTTGCACTCCAAACAATAGATGTTGCCCATTCAAATCAATGGGAAATGTGTAAAATACTCCATATGACAAACCTTTTTCGCTCTGGAATATGTCCTATTGTAGCCGATCCTCATCCTGGCCAAAACTGAGGATCCAAAGAAAAAAAATCCTCTGGAACGGAGAAATCCCTACAAGGTTTTCTGAATATGCTGCCCTAAAATAAACAACCCTTGTGTGTGACTGAAGCGGAGGAGAAAACTATTCACAAGCCAATGCCTTTCATCTCGGGATGTGTTCACATTTAGTTTTTACTTTTACACTTACCATATGTGTAAGGAATGCCCCCATCACACTTTGAATATAGGCCCTGCTTTTTATCTCCTATATCTATCTATCTATCTATATATAATATAATTAATATATATATATATATATATATATATATATATATATATATATATATATACTGTATCTCTCATCTATAGATAGATATATATATATATATATATATATATATATATATATATATATAGATATATATATATATCTCTATCTATCTATATATATATATCTCTATCTATCTCTATCTATCTCTATATATCTCTATCTATCTCTATATATCTCTATCTATCTCTATATATCTCTCTCTCCCTCTATATATATAATATATATATATATATATATATATATATAAACAGCAGACTTTAGATTTTGATTTATTTTTTTTATGTCCTTTGTATCTCTTCTTTTCCAGTCCAGTGGTGGTCACAATCTGATGTCCTGTTGTCGGTACATACATTGCCGCAGTTTATGGGATGTCTGTAACCCATCAGTTTGATTTTGGCATTCTGTAAAGGAACGTGAGGAAACCCTCCCAAACGCATGCCCTTGTGGCGGTCCAGGCGAGTGACCTATGTGACCTGCATTTACACTTGCGCACCCTCATTTCTTCCTCTTCACAATGCTACTGCTGAGCAGTGTAATCTTATCGGCTCTGGCTTTGTCTGCTGGGTCATTGTAACCCTGCAAGCAGGGCAAGAAGGCCTGTACAAGTCTGCTCAGTGTAAGATCCAATGCAAGTCCCAGCCAAGATCTGTTAAAGAGCATTTCCCTTGACACATTCTGGATTCACAAAACCAGTTTTTCAGCCAAAGTCAGAAGTGGATACAAAATGAAGGAGATGTATCTGCTGTTGTCTGAGCTGCATGTGTGATTTCAGCTTTAAAGAGGAACTACTATTATTTTTGTTTCTCCATTAATCAATCGTAATAATACTTTGTAAGATATTGTATCATTCAAAAATAAATGCATTACATGGGCTGAGAATTGGTGAATGAGCATTCATAAACATGCCGGCGATTGGGCTGTTTAAAAATGATCATTATCGGGAGCATATCCCACCCATGTAAGCAGGGGATGTGCTGCTGATATGGTGAGGACTTGTATTCACAATAGTACTCTGTGTGTTATCGGAGGTCAGTAAACGAGTGCCAGTCGACTTGTATTTAGGCAATCTGTGCTTCTTCTTAATGGGCCTAGAATGATGCATTTGAGTCCATCTTTTCTTCACTCTTCAGCCTTTTTCCTTCCTAGACCCCTGCACTGGTCCCCCTCTCTACATTATTGAATTAATTTGATGCAATGAAGTACACAGAGGGGTCAGGTTATGTATAGCAGCCCATAGAGGCAGAGAGGCTCAGACACGGCTCCAGCTTCTAGTGAGTGTTGTAAAGTCACCTGCGTGCTAGATTCACAGCTACACTGCTCAGTCAAGCTGTCTGATGTATTCTATTCTACCACTGCTTGCTTAGCTTGGTACAGTGACGGTGATTGTTCTCGCCCCACTGTTTACTCAAATGAGATGTGCTGCTGATGAACTATATTTGTCCCTGTAAAACGTACAATAATTCGGAAAAAGATTTTTCATGTTCGATCAGTCAACGTGCAAAGATCAGGAATAAACATTGTATGATCATGATACAGTGTAAATGGGAAAAAAAAACAGAAGAGGCTCACAAGCCATTTTTTAGAATTTTATTGCCGTTATTTCAGATCCTTATTCATGACTGTCCACAGCTCATGTCATCTTGTGGCTACATACCTGCGATCATCAACAAATGGCAGCTTCATTTCACTAATTAGTCACAGTGCGGGGGAAAAAAGTACCGTATTTAGTCGGCCACCAATTGTGCAAGTTCTCCCACTTATAAAGATGAGATCTGCCTGTAACTGACATCATAGGTGGCCCATAACTATGAGACACAAAATGAGAAGACAAATCCAGAAAATCACCGCGTCTGATTTGGAAATTTTTTTTTTTGCAAATTAAGGTGGAAAATAAATATTTGGTCAATAACAAAAGTTCATCTCAATAGTTTGCTTTATATGCTTTGTTGGCAATGACAGAGGTCAAACGTGGACAGAGGTCAAACGTTTTCTTTAAGTCTTCATACAGTTGGCACACACTGTTGGTGGTATGTTGGCCCATTCCTCCATGCAGATCTCCTCTAGAGCAGTGATGTTTTGGGCCTGTCGCTGGGCAACAGAGTTTCAACTCGCTCCAAAGGTTTTCTCTGGAGTTGAGATCTGGAGACTGGCTAGGCCACTCCAGGACCTTCATATGCTTCTTACGAAGCCACTCCTTCGTTGCCCTGGCAGTGTGCTTGGGATCATTATCATGCTGAAGACCCAGCCACATTTGATCTTCAATGTTTTTGCTGATGGAAGGAGGTTTGCACTCAAATTTCTCATGATACATGGCTCCATTCATTCTTTCATGTACATGGATCAGTCATCCTGGTCCCTTTGTAGAGAAACAGCCCCAAAGCATGATGTTGCCACCCCCATGCTTCACAGTAGGTATGGTGTTCTTTTGATGCAACTCAGCATTTTGTATCCACCAAACACGACGAGTTGTGTTTCTACCAAACTGTTCTACTTTGGTTTCATCAGACCATATGACATTCTAATACTCTTCTGGATAATCCAAATGCTCTCTAGCTAATTTCTGACTGGCCCGGACATGTACTGGCTTAAGCAGAGGAACACATCTGGCACTGCAGGATCTGAGTCCCTAGCAGCATAGTGTGTTACTGATGGTAGCCTTTGTGACGGTGGTCCCAGCTCTATGCAGATCATTCAGTAGGTCCCACTGTGTGGTTCTGGGATTTTTGCTCACTGTTCTTGTGATCATTTTGACCCCACGGGGTGAGGTCTTGCACAGAGCCAGAGATCGAGGGAGATTATCAGTGGCCTTCTATTTCTTACATTTTCTTATTATTGCTCCCACAGTTGATTTCATCACACCAAGCTGCTTGCCTATTGCACATTCAGTCTTCCCAGTCTGGTGCAGGGCTACAATTTTTTGTTTCTGGTGTCCTTCGACAGCTCTTTGGTCTTCACCATAGTGGAGTTTGGAGTGTGACTGTTTGGGGTTGTGGACAGGTGTCTTTTATACTGATAACAAGTTCCAACAGGTGCCATTACTACAGATAATGAATGGAGGACAGAGGAGCCTCTTAAAGAAGTTGTTAAAGGTCGTGAGATCCAGAAATCTTGTATGTTTTAGCTTTAGCGGACTAAATACTTATTTTCCACCATAATTTGCAAATAAAATCTTGCCAAATCAGGCGCAGTGATCTTCTGGATTTGTTTTCTCATTTTGCCTCTCATAGTTGTTGTCTACCTATGATGTCAATTACAGGCAAATCTCATCTTTTTAAGTGGAAGCCCCCCCCCCCCTTCTGTAATTGCACAGTGGATGTTCACATTGTTTTTTGAGGAGCTCCAAAAACTCAGCAAAAAGCACTGTGCACATACGCCAACAGCCGATTTTTGTTGGAAGATGAAGTGATTGTGCAGCAAAACAAGGCTGTTACAGTGTTCAGCTGCAGCGTGATCGCGGTGTGTGAACACAACCTTACCTAGATGTTGCAACAGAAAAAACCCCTCTCCAGGATGATGGTTTCAATGAATCCGATCATGTCATACATGTGGAACAAGAAGCTGAGAAGAATGCTTTATAGGTTTGTGGGAAATGATACAGTATAACTTATATGCAAATACAAGACCAGTGGTTGGTCCTACTAGTGATTGACGGTCTTCCCTGTATGTCAGTGTATGCAGAGGTAGCTGTCAATCACTGAATAGGGCCACCCACAGGACTCATGTATACACAGGGATTTCAGTGAATAAAATTGCTAGTTTTACAACAAAAAAAAATCCAACAAAAATGTTTCTGCTCCGGTCTGCAGATCAGGTACTATTTTGTACATGACCGTTTCCTTTTAATAAAGTTGGCCTTAGTACAGGTGTAAGGAACCTAGGATTGTTACATTAAAGGGAACCGGTCACCAGTTTTTTGCCCTATAAGCTGCGGCCACCACCACTGGGCTCTTATATACAGCATGGTAGAATGCTATATATAAGAGCCCAGGCCGCTGGGTAGAACATAAAAAATACTTTATAATACTCACCTAGAAGGTCGCTCCGGTGCACAACGGTTAGATGGGTGGCGCCATTCTCTGGGACCGGCGCCTCCCCTTTTGGCCATCTTGGTCTTCCTTATTCTGAAGTCGCGGTGAATGACCCGTCTACGTCATACACACGCGCTAGCACTGAGGTGCGGCGCAGACGCACTACAATACTTTGATCTGCCCTCAGCAGGCCAGATCAATGTGCGCCTGCGCAGGACCTCAATGCCGGCGCATGTGTATGACCTAGGCGCATCATGAACCACGGCTTCAGAATAAGAAAGACCAAGATGGCCGAAAGGGGAGGCGCCAGTCCCACAGAACTGAGACACCTATCAGACTGTTGTACACCGGAAAAACCTTGTAGGTGAGTATTATAAAGTGTCTATTATGTTGTACCCCCAGCCTGAGCTCTTATATACAGCGTGTTAGAATGCTATATATAAGAGCCCAGTGGTGGTAGCCGCAGCTTATAGGGCAAAAACACTGGTGACAGGTTCCCTTTAAGCAGATCCTTCGGGTGCTAAGGTCGCTTTGCCACAAGGAAACTTCTGCCACAGCTTAAGTACTAATGACTAATTTGATGAAATGGATGATGAAAATTAAATACAACTAAGGCTATGTGCACATGCTGCATTTTTTTTACGCTGCGTTTTTGTGCGTTTTTGGCCGCTAAAAACGCACCTGCGGCAAAAAAACGCGGCAAATAATGCATGCGTTTTACCGCGATTTGGTGCGTTTTTCTGCGTTTTTCCAATGCATTGCATGTGGGGAAACGCAGAAAAATGCAGGAAAGAATTGAAATGTCCATTTTTTTATTTTTTTTTTTTTTTAGCTCAAAAACGCAGCTTAAAAAAAAGTGTGCGGACAGCAAAAATGAAAACTCATAGACTTTGCTGAGGAAGCAAAGTCATGTAGTTTTGAGGCCAAAAAACGCGCAAAGATCCCGCGAAAAACGCACTGTGTGAACTTACCCTAATGGTGCAATCCTGCTTAAGTGGTAGCAGCTCTGTGGATGCAGTCGCTCTGGAGCTCGGGCGATGGGGAATTTGTGTTTTGCTGTAGAACAGAACTTCACACCATTCCTAGTCAAGGGAATGATCACAAAGCACAGGAGACCGCCATACAAAGGGGCCTGGCTTGGGCTCCCTTCATGCAGTGGTTTCATGTTACTTTGCCACCTGGTCTAATTATATTGCATTGTTGCCATTGTGCATAATGTATTTATATGTAAATTAGGAAATGTAATAACTGGGACTAAAGATTATTATTTGCAATTGAGTTTCACACGTTGATCGGTGAATCAATGCTCACTCAAAAATATTCCCCCTTGATTAATTTTGTTCTATATTTCCCTCTGTTGATCTAAAAGAAGCAAAATAGAAGTATTTGCTGCTGCAGAAATAAATTGCGGACTAGCGCGTTTCTGCGTTCAGCATGGCATGTACCACATTGCATCTTCTACTGTATGTTAAGGTAACAGACGCCTTCAAATTAGGCTTTCCATTAGACATATTGATAGAAACAAGCCGCTATTTGGGTCTTTTGCAGCATTGTTGACATGCCTGATGACATTACGTAGATGGTCAAACTGAGATGTGACCGTGGACTAAAATGCGTCTTATTCCTGTATTCTAAATGTACTCTATAATGTTACTTAGGCATTTTTGGCTGAGATTTCAAACGCCCAAAGCCCCTGTAACGAGCATTCTTTGGTTCCAATGTTCGAATTTAAATATCTATTTCCAGGGCCATCACTTTTAGACCCTGTGCGCACTAGGCCGTGTTACCTGCAGAAATTTTTTGAGAAATGTTTGAAATCTTTCTGCAGACATTTCCAAGCAAAACCTATGGGAAAAAAAAATAGCTGTGCGCACGCTGCGTTTTTTTCTCAAGAAAATTCTTTGTGAAGATTTCCTTGAGAAAATGTGCATGTCACTTCTTTTCCGCAGGTACCTGCGGTATACCCCCGGTGTTTCACTCCATTCACTGTAATGTAATCGCGAAATACCGGGGGTATACTGCGGGTAGCAAATGATGTGCGGTATACCCCCGGTATAGCCGCGATTTACCTGCGGTAATGCCTGTGGTTTTGCAGGGAGTGATGTCATTATGACAGAAGAGGAAGCGGAGCAGAGTAAACACACATCACACTCCTTGGACGCCGCACAGAAGCACTTCCGTGTGACCTCCAGGTGCCCGTGCAGTTTTTGTCCCGCTCTGGCCCCGCCGCTGCCTGCACAGTAGTGTGTCAGTGTCTGCCCGCAGTATCAGCAGCTTGTCACCCTGCAGTGCGTGCAGCCGCGGGGATGACGAGCGCTGCCATCAGGAGGTTAGATGAGATCATTACCTGCTGTGACGATCTCCTGCCTCCTGACGTCAACCCTGTCACTGCCGTCTATGCCCGCGGCCTGAGACGGTCACTGGCGGCGACTTCACGGGCTCTAGCGATACTGCTGAAGGCAGTGACCGCGCTGATGGCAGGACTGCAGGAGATCGTCACAGCAGGTAATGATCTCATCTAACCTCCTGATGGCAGCGCTCGTCATGCCCTGCAGTGACCTGGGCTGACCTATTGATGTTAGCTCAGGTCACTGCATTACTCTCCCAGCCAATGGGGAACCTTCTGTTCTTCATTGTCTGGGACAGTGACTATGGTATGGATCATCGTAGGACACCCCCCCCCCCCCCCCCCCTTATTGGATTACGCCGGACCCGGATTTGATTGTTCTTGTCAAATTGGTGAAAGAGGAAATGTGGGGAGTGTTTTTTTCAAATAAAACTTTTTTTGTTGTTTTTTTTATTTCTTACTGACTGGGTTGGTGATGTCGGGTATCTGATAGACACGTGACATCACTAACCCTAGGGCTTGACGCCAGGTGACATTACACATCTGGCATCAACCCCCCATATATTACCCCATTTGCCACCGCACCAGGGCAACGGGATGAGTTGGGGCGAAGCGACAGGATTGGCACGTCTAAAGGATGCGTCACTTCTGGGGCGGCTGCAGCCTGCTATTTTTAGGCTGGGGAGTGTCCAATAACAGTGGACCCTCCCTAGTCTGAGAATATCAGACCCCAGCTGTCCGCTTTACCTTGGCTGGTGATCCAATTTGGGGGGGACCCCACGTTTTTTGTTTTAAATTATTTAATGTAAAATAACAGCGTGGGGTGCCCTCTGTTTTGGATTACCAACCAAGGTGAAGCTGCCAGCTTGTGGTCTGCAGGCTGCAGCCGTCTGCTTTACCCTAGCTGGCTACAAAAGATTGGGGGACCTCACGTCATTTTTTTTTTTATTATTTATTTTTTGGCTAAATACAAGGCTAGGCACCCTTTAGTGCCACATGAAAGTCACTAAAGGGTGCCAGCTTAGAAAATGCAGGGAGGTGGGACATTATATAGGTCTTTCTCATCTATCTATCTATCTATCCATCTATCCATCTTTCCCTCTATCCATTATCTGTCTATCTATCGATTATCTATCTATTATCTATATTATTTATTGCAGTTCAGCATAAAAAAAAAAGCAGGGACCAACCTGCAGAAAAAACGCGGAAAACTGCAGCAAAAACGCATGCATTTTTCCCGCGGTTTTGGTGCGTTTTTTTATTGCAGGTGCGGTAATCTTCAACTCCCATAAGTTTCTCAAGAAATTTTCTTGAGAAAAATCACTTTTCTAGTGCGCACATAGCCTTAAAGACGGACTGTTTACCTAGCTCACTCCCCTCACTATAGACATGGAGCCTTTCCTTTAAAAAATATGGACTCCTTTTGGGGAGTTTTAATTTGAAGGGGTATTCCCATCTCCCAGACCTTATCCCAATATGTAGTAAGTGTAATAATATTAACGAATACCTCCAGTTAGAAATGTAGTATAATTCTCCTGATATCGCCATGTCTCTTACCTCATGTGCAGGGCATTGCAGCTTAGATATCCATGGTTATGACCACGAGCATCTAACTAACTATTGCTGGCTGCACAATGAGAGTAACTTGGCTTTTTTTTTTTTTTAACTACAGACCACATCTAAGTTTTTAGCTGAATATTCATGACATAAATCAGCTAAGAGAATGCCTGAGAAAGAAACATGTTCTCGTCAGTTTGCCACATACTAGTTTTATTCTTGTTTTTCATTTATAGTCTATGGGGTCTTTAAGGCTGTCTTCACACATCCGGTTTTTGCAGTGCGGCTCAATCCGGCTCAAAAACCTATGCAACGGATCCGGTTTTTCCGCCGCATCCGTTGCATACGTTTTTCCATGCGGCCCATCCGTTTTTTGACGGACGCGGCTTGATACTGAGCATGCGCAGTGCAAAAAAACCCGCATCCGGCGTCCATAAGTTTGTTTTGTAAATTGCGTTTTTTCCGCCGCACAAAAAAACGTGCCAGGCAACGTTCCATCTGGCCGCCGCATGGGCTAAATATGCCGCATCCGGCAAAAAGAAAAGACGCAACGCAAGGCCATGCGGCACAATATAGCGCTAATGCAAGTCTATGCGGCAAAAAAAACGCAACCGGTGGCAAAAAAAAGGTTGCGTTTTTTTCTGTAAAGCGCCGTATTGTGCCGCTCAGCAAAAACCGGATGTGTGAAAGCAGCCTAACACAAAGACGTGTCCAATTTTGATCTGAAATACGCAGCAAGTTTGACGTTCAAGTCTATGGGCCCGAGAACAATCTGATAACACTGTGCTAACTGTTTTACAGACTGATAGAAGAAGCTTGAGAAGCCTCTTCCAGTTTTGGACACTCTATTTTTTTTTCATGCTAGAAATATCACTGATTTGCAGCTAAAACAAAGAAAAAAAAATTCTAAATATTTGTTGAGGTGTTTTGCATATCAGAATGGCCATTCTCATACCTGCCCAGTAGCCACGTCACGGCAACCTCATTGTACTGGGTACATTCTGATATGCAAAACACCTTAATAAATATTTAGAATTATTTTATTTTTTTTCTTTTTAGTTGTAAGCTTTGGCATGTACCGGTAAGTCTATTGTCTATAAATATCACTGATGTGTTAATAAGCCCTAAGAGGAACAAGCTCACTGACCATTCACTCCGTTAATCATTTGCTAGCCAGTAATTTACCAGGAAAAGGTCTATAATTGCCAAATTATGCAAATATTTAATAAAACACAATTTTTAAATTGTAAAAAAGAAAAATGTATGTAAAATAAAATTGCCAGTCCTCCAAATCCTTTAAGTAACCTGCAGTACTAAGGAAGAGCATATACTTCATGCCTGTGACCTGCAATGCTTTCGGTATAACTTATATAAACAATCTTTACCGTTTGAGCACCTACCCTTCCTCCTGATTTTTTGGCATAAGCCGCCATTTCGGTCTACTTGAGTAATAAACACTTCACCACATTATTTATTTTACTCACTTATAAAGCGCTACAGATGTGATCATCACTGTCCCCATTCGGGCTCACAATCTTCATTTCCCATCAGTATGTATTTGGAGTGTAGGAGGAAACCCACAGATTTGAACCCAAGACCTCAGCGCTGCAAGACTGCAGTGCCCATACTGCTCATCTCTGTTGCTCATTTTTGCCACTATTTTCCCATATGCAAGTTTAATTTGTAAATTTCAGGTTCTGGAACTTTTCTGCAAAAGGGGAAGGCTCTAGAGTAGTAGTACATCTGTTGCCATGTAGTCCTCCATGTTCATGAGGTCTATATAACTCCGCCCACATGCTTTTTGTCAGTTTGCCAACTTTCCGGGAATACTGTGCATAGGCAGCAATCAGTGGTGTGGGCAAGGTTATACAAAGCCCATCATTCAGTGAGCTGGTAAATTTGCAGGAGCCGAAAACGTGATCTGATGCTGTCATTTATCAAAATGACAGCAAGCAGATCAATAAGTGACACATTGCTGGAATCGGGGTCTCCACCTTTACATCGTAATGCACTCATATGGGGGAGCAAAAACCTCGTAACCTATTCCCTTTTAATATTGTATAAAATGAACAGTTTTTGACTGAGAGAGAATCTGTTAAGCTTGCAACATAGCTTTCCTCGAAAGGTAGGTTCGTTAAAGGGAACCTGTCACCAGTTTTTCGGCCTATAAGCTGCGGCCACCACCACTGGGCTCTTATATACAGCATTCTAACATGCTGTATATCAGAGCCCAGGCCGGGGGTATAACAAAAAACACTTACTCAATGGTCGTGCGGTGGGCCTAGAGGGCGTCTCCGTTGTCCAGTGCCGGTGCTGCCTCTCTTGGCCATCTTTGTTCTCCTTCTCTAGCCGCGGTGCATGACGGATCCGACGTCCTACACACTCGCCGGCATTCCGGTCCTGAACAGGGCAGATTAAAGTATTGTAAGGCACCTGTGCAGGACCGGCAAGTGTGTATGACGCAGCCACGTCATGCACCCAGGCTTCAGAAAGAGGACAAAGATGGCCGAAAGAGGAGGCGCCAGCACCGGACAATGGAGACTCCCTTTATGCCCACCGCGCGACCGTTAGGTAAGTATTATAAAGAGTTTTTTTATGTTATACCCCCGGCCTGGGCTCTTACATACATATATACAGCATGTTAGAATGCTGTATATAAGAGCTCGGTGGTGGTGACCGCAGCTTATAGGCCGAAAAAGTGGTGACCGGTTCCCTTTAAGATAGCCCCCCTAAATAGTCTCCCTGCAGCCGTGTTCTCTATTATATGTTCCTTCATAGGTACATTGTCTGCAAGTATTCAGAAAGTATGCACCCAATAAAAAACATTATCAGTAGCCAGAAAGGGGAGAAGTAGCCCCTGATTAGTTCGGGAAGAGGCTTTTTTTTATTAGGATAGCTAGCAAAGTTTAGTTTGGTAAGGAAAATCTAGCATAGCCATGATGAGAGTATGCAGCTGCTGATTTGTAGTTTGTTTGTTTTTATTATTTGTTATAGTTATTGTAGTAGTAGTGATATTATTAGTGTGTTCTGATTTTATATTTTTTTAAGTTACTGTACTATTTTATTGTTAAATGTACATTGGTGTCCTACTGTGAATGAAAATGACGGACCTATTAATATCTTCATATATCCTTTAAAGGGAGTCAGTCTCCAGGCTTTTACTACCCTATCTGAGACCAGCATAATATAGTGGCCTGATTCCAGCAATGTGTCGCTTACTGAGCTGCTTGTTGTCAGTTTAGGCCAGAATCACTTACTGGTGCCTCGCGTGTAACTCGCGCGAGTCTCTCATGGTAGAACCCGGCTTGGCCGCACACTTGCCTGACGGGAGCCGGTCGGTTGCATGTATCTATGCAGCTCAGACGCTCCTGTCTGCATAGTGTGCGGCCATGCCGAGTTCTACCATGAGAGACTCGCGCGAGTTACATGCGAGGCACTAGCAAGTGTGATTCTGGCCTTAATCAAGTGTTTATCTGCTGCAGATCTAGCAGTTTTCTGAATGCGGAGCTCTGTATAACCCCTGCCCTTGATTAGCAGCTTTGTGCCTATGAAGTATACACAGAAAGCTGCCATAGCAGGTTTACTAGTTCTCCAGTGATTGTTTCTTTACCGTTTGGCTACTATCTATATAAACCTGGTATCACTGTAATAGTACTGACCTGAGGAATAAAGCCGCACTATTACTTATACCGCAAGGTGAACGGCGTACGAAAATAAAGAAAACCTATTCAACTGCTATTTATTTATTTATTTTTCTTCCTACCAAACCTCACAGTAAGACACGGCTCACATTTATCCTGTGCTCTACGTTGAGCACTTACACCTGGGATTCTGTGTAAATCTCTGGAAACATGATTCAGACAAAATTCCCAATGGAGAATTCACTATAATGAGGCAGAGGGCGTTACTTTAAACTCCCACCTGGCCTGTGGTCCAGCAGTGTCCATCTTTATACACGTCTTTTTTTAGGGATGTACAAAACTGCGGACATCAACACTTTTGTTCACCTTTCAAAAGATGGACACCCCTGAATAGAGGCCAAAAGAAGTCCGGAGAAACTTTGCTAACTCCTTATAGTGAATTGATCCCTTGGGGTTTTCACCTGAATTACCTGTGTTGGAGATATAGATGGAAACCCTGATGTAAGCACTTATCATAGAGCACGGGATAAATGTAAACTGTTCTGTACCCCAAATTGCCACAAAAACACAACTCCCCATTCAGGGTTCGTCAACTGTTAGCGGAAATATACAGTGCTTCCATGTTACTGGTAGCACAAAAGCTCTGTCTCCCCACTCAAACAAGAAACCCAGCAAAATCTGTGCTCCCAAATCCAAATGTACCCCCTCCCTTCTGAGTCCTACAATGTCCCTAAACCACAGTTAGTGCCACATGTTTGGCATTGCTGTAGTGAGGAGAGCTTGCCTAATTTATGGGGTGCAGGTTTCCAGAAGCATGAGCTGGGCACAATGTATAGGCACTACAATATACTGGGCACAGCAAGGACTTATTTGCAATTGGGTGTTTTCCAGAGAGTAAGGGTACCTTCACACTTAGCGATGCAGCAGCGATCCGACCAGCGATCTGACCTGGTCAGGATCGCTGCTGCATCGCTACATGGTCGCTGGTGAGCTGTCAAACAGGCAGATCTCACCAGTGAACAGCCCCCAGCCAGCAGCGATGTGCAAGCGACGCTGCGCTTGCACTGAGCCGCCGTCTGGAAGCTGCGGAGACTGGTAACTAAGGTAAACATCGGGTATGGTTACCCGATGTTTACATTAGTTACCAGCGCACAGCTGTGTGTGCAGGGAGCAGGGAGCCGCGCACACTGAGCGCTGGCTCCTTGCTCTCCTACCGTAGCTACAGTACACATCGGGTTAATTAACCCGATGTGTAATGCAGCTACATGTGCAGAGAGCAGGGAGCCGCGCACACTGCTTAGCGCTGGCTCCTTGCTCTCCTAGCTGCTGTACACATCGGGTTAATTAACCCAATGTGTACAGCAGCTAGATGTGCAGAGAGCCGGAGCCGGCAGCACAGGCAGCGTGAGAGCTGCAGAGGCTCGTAACTAAGGTAAATATCGGGTAACCACCTTGGTTACCCGATGTTTATCTTGGATACAGCTTACCTCAGCTGCCAGACGCCGGCTCCTGCTCCCTGCTCGCTTCATTTGTCGCTCTCTCGCTGTCACACACAGCGATCTGTGTGTCACAGCGGGAGAGCGGCTTTGAAGAAAACGAACCAGGGCTGTGTGTAACGAGCAGCGATCTCGCAGCAGGGGCCAGATCGCTGCTCAGTGTCACACACAGCGAGATCGCTAATGAGGTCACTGCTGCGTCACAAAAAGCGTGACTCAGCAGCGATCTCGGCAGCGAGCTCGCTGTGTGTGAAGCACCCCTAAATCATCACTACAAACATAGAACTTTCAGAGAAGTGTTTCCAAAATATGGTCACTTGAGGGGGTTTGTTGTGTTCTGGCACTTTAGGTGCTCTGTAAGTGGAGTCTGCAAACTATTGTAGGAAAATCTGCTCCAAAAATCAAATGGTGCGCCTTCCCTCCTGAGCCCTGTGGTGCAGCCAAACGGTACTGTACAGTCACATGAGGGGTGTTGGCACGCTTAGAAGAAATTGTGTCACATATATTATGGGGACATATATATATATATATATATATATATATATATATATATATATATATATATATATATATATATATATATCTCTATATCTACTCCCCTTGTGAAAATTGGAAATCTAGAGTTAGATTTTAGTGGTAAAAATGTAATTTATTGCTTTCCTCACCGCCCCTTAGTATGAAATGTTATTACACACCTGTACTGTCGATATGATCACTGCACCCCTAGATGAATTCATTCTGGGATACAGTTTGTAAAATGGGGTGACTTGTGGGGGGATTTCTGCTGTTCTGGTACCTCAGGAGGTCTGCCAATGTGACATGTCACCCGCAAACCATCAGAACTAAATCTGAACTCAAATATGGCGCTCCTTCCCTTCTTCACTTTTTACTGCACCTCAAAAGACGTTTTTGACCACATTGGCGAACTAACGAAAAAATTACAATTTTCTTTTTTTTTCTTTTTTCTTTGCTTTACTTCCTGTGAAGCACCTAACTGGTTAATAAACTTTTTGGATGTGATTTTGAGCAGTTTGAAGGGTGTAGGGGTTTTTTTTTTGTCACTTTTGGGTATTTTTTGTCACCTAGGCCTCTGTAACTTCAAATGTGATGCGGTCCTTAAAAAAAAAAAAAAAACAAAAAAAAAACTTTAACAATTGCACTGCTGTAAAGCAGACAAGTGGGAAATGTTATTCATTAAATATTTTGTGTGACATAACTCCCTGATTTAAAGGCATAAAAATTCACAGTTTGAAAATTGCGATGGTTTTGCTGAATTTCCGATATTTTTACAAACCGTATCGTCTTAAATTAACCACTATCATAAAGTACGATATGTCACGGAATAACAGTCTCATAAGCCCCGGGATCCATTGCAGCGTTCCAGAGTTATAGCCTCATAGTGACACTGGTCAGAATTGTAAACATTGGCCGGGGTCATGAAGGTGAGAACAGGCTGGGGGGTGAAGGGGTTAATATTTTGAGTGCAGGGTAAGATTCCAGTGTTAGACTGTACTGAATCTAATTTTCTTAAAATCTCATATACACAGTATACTTCAAAAGACGTCTTTGTTTTGTTTGTTGTGTTGCTTTGCTTTGTTTTCCTCAGCCTATTGGTTTCTGCTTTGTGGCCAGATTTTCATGGGATTTACTCCATTGAAATCACTGCCATATTTCCCTCTTGTGATAATTGTCGGCAATGCTTCTGGAGCCTTAGGCCGTGGCACAATTTGTGTGTCGTTCGGAACAAGGTGAGACTGCCGGCTTCTGATATGAGGCCCTCTCCACAACCTGAGCTGTGCGCATACTGGGAGTTTACCGTGTGCGCATACTGGGAGTTTACCGTGTGCGCATACTGGGAGTTTACCGTGTGCGCCTACTGGGAGTTTACCGTGTGCGCCTACTGGGAGTTTACCGTGTGCGCCTACTGGGAGTTTACCGTGTGCGCCTACTGGGAGTTTACCGTATGCGCATATTGGGAGTTTACCGTGTGCGCATATTGGGAGTTTACCGTGTGCGCATATTGGGAGTTTACAGTGTGCGCATATTGGGAGTTTACCGTGAGCGCATATTGGGAGTTTACCGTGTGCGCATATTGGGAGTTTACCGTGTGCGCATATTGGGAGTTTACCGTGTGCGCATATTGGGAGTTTACCGTGTGCGCATATTGGGAGTTTACCGTGTGCGCATATTGGGAGTTTACCGTGTGCGCATGCTGGGAGTTTACCGTGTGCGCATGCTGGGAGTTTACCGTGTGCGCATGCTGGGAGTTTGCCGTGTGCGCATGCTGGGAGTTTGCCGTGTGCGCATGCTGGGAGTTTGCCGTGTGCGCATGCTGGGAGTTTGCCGTGTGCGTATGCTGGGAGTTTACCGTGTGCGTATATTGGGAGTTTACCGTGTGCGCATATTGGGAGTTTGCCGTGTGCGCATATTGGGAGTTTACCGTGTGCGCATATTGGGAGTTTACCGTGTGCGCATATTGGGAGTTTACCGTGTGCGCATGCTGGGAGTTTGCCGTGTGCGCATGCTGGGAGTTTGCCGTGTGCGCATGCTGGGAGTTTGCCGTGTGCGCATGCTGGGAGTTTGCCGTGTGCGCATGCTGGGAGTTTGCCGTGTGCGCATGCTGGGAGTTTGCCGTGTGCGCATGCTGGTGGACTAACATCTTTTTTTGTATCTGCATAAAACATAGTGAGCTTAAAAATAAGCGCACAATAGCAGAATTTCATAAATACGCGCCCTTTGTAAATGTTTGTAATGAATGTATATAGCTAACATCATCTATGACTTCCGATAAGAAAGATCACTTATGTTGCTGTTCTTTTTCCCCTTATTTTGCCAATATTCGCTCCTCTATTACAGCTTTAGTGCATCTGCTGCCATTACTGCTGTCAATTAGTATGTGAAATCCAGGTGGCGTTCCTTGTCCCCAGATGATAGTGTCGAGCTGTGTGCCCAAGGG
The DNA here is from genome assembly GCF_048569485.1 of Anomaloglossus baeobatrachus. Classification (NCBI taxonomy): domain Eukaryota; kingdom Metazoa; phylum Chordata; class Amphibia; order Anura; family Aromobatidae; genus Anomaloglossus; species Anomaloglossus baeobatrachus. The sequence goes on from NC_134358.1 coordinate 183,001,436, forward strand.
GGTATTTTATATCATGTCCCCAGCCGATATAGTAGGAAATGCATAAACAGGTTATAAGCTGCCTTATTAGTGATGAGCTTATCAAGGGCTGGGATAGGTGGGACGATTGGGATCTGGAGTGGCACTATTTAAATGGGGCAAATTCTGCAAGTGTGAATTGATGCCCATGCGTTTTCTTGTATTAAAAATAAAATGCAGCAATCATACCTCTTTTCTTTTTAATGGGAAGAGCTGATAAGTTAACTGTAACATACAGGACGCATCGGTTTAATATCCAGTGTGAAAAAGGCAGGATTTCAGTAGTTACCCAGCACCCACGGCCAGTGCATAGGCATTAATGGGGGATGGGCCTAATTATTATAATGAGCAGTCGGCCGGCTCCCTGCAAGCACATCACCCACAGAGGAAAACCTTATTGACTTTATGTACAAATCTGTGTATTATAACATAAAAATGTAATAATATTTATTCACTTATATGGCGCCATTAATTCCATAGCACTTTACATACATCAGCAACACGGTCCCCATTGGGGCTCACAATAATAATAATATTTATTCACTTATATAACGCTATTAATTCCACAGCGCTTTACATACAATGGCAACACTGTCCCCATTGGGGTCACAATCTAGAGTCCCTATCTGTATGTCTTTGGAGTGTGGGAGGAAACCGGAGAACCCGGAGGAAACCAACGCAAACACGGGGAGAACATACAAACTCCTTGCAGATGGTTTCCTTTGATGGATTTCTTCCCAAGACTACAGTGCTAACCACTGAGCCACCTCCCTTGCATTGTCCTGGACATTCACTAAAGAGTTAAACGTTTAAAGAGTATATCACTGATAACATATTAGATCTCATACGCAACGGAAAATCTTTTTTTTTTCTTTTTTTTTTCTGTTGGACAACCCCTTTTACATTTGAACAATAGGAAATGTTCTGACAATAAGTTGCCGTTAATGTCACGCTGCAAATTATGTAGAGATTGTGTAGTATTCCAGTTATGCACGCGCCTCCGGGCTCCAAAGTGACAGCAAGTATGTGCCATTTTATGATGCCTACAGGGCTGTCGCTTCACTTTCCCGCCATTGAGAAGTTCTTAGCAGAATTCTTTGCCTAGGCGTAAAGATGTTCGAAATACCAAATCAATCATGGTCCGATTGGGCCCAATCCAGGGGGTTCTGTTTCTTCTCCTCTTCATCGTGCAGGTGGAGAATATTTAATAATTTAGTAAGTTACAAGTTTATGAATACAACAACATTACAGTAAATTATAGCTTTTGTTTTCAGCCAGATTACATGTTTTTATTATGTGTTTTTCTTGAATTCCACCCGTCCGTTTCCTCATTGCCAAACCTCTTACTTAGACCCGCAACACACATCCGTTTTTTTTGTACGTGTGCGGTACGTATTTGCACGTACCAGAGACACGGAGACCCATGTTATTCAATGGTAGATGGCACACACACGTAAAATCACACGGAACATGTGTCCGTGTAGTAAGTACGTGTGTACGCTTTTCAACACGGACGACATGTCTGTTTTTGGCCGGCAGCACGCAGGCACGGACCCGCTTTAGTCTATGGGTCCGTGCCTGCACGAACCGCACACGGAGTATGTCCGTGTTCAGCACGTATCGTCAGTGTCCGTTTTTAATCACTAAATCTGAAACACTTGTTACCAATCTATCAGGTCACTTCTAAGCAAACAACAACACCAGGATCTCATGATGAATGATTAAAGGGGTTATCCGGCTTAATTTGCTTTTTTTTTATTTCCCTATTGGGCTACATTGGGGCAGGTAAGTAGATAGAGACCACTTACCTGCCCTGCTGTCAGCCCCTCTACCCCGGCTCAGAGCGGTCATGTGACCGCTCCTGCCGCGATTTTGCTGTTTCCGGTCATTTCATGTCAACATGGGCAGGGCCATGTTGACATGCAAATGTGGAAACAGCATGTCGCCTCCCTGCTGAATGTCTACAGTGTGATGAGCCCCGCCCCCTTCCCTGCACCCTCCCACACATTCCCCCGCACCTCCCCCTGCACTGCTGTGGGGGTCCGTGACCTGGCGGCGGGGCCTGGCGGTGGCTGCCGTGGTGTCAGCTCCAGCACCGGCCCCCCTGCTCAGGATCACACATTCAAATATACCGGCATCACAGATCACCGATGCCGGTACATTTGAAAGTGCTGATGAGAAGCATCACAGCGCTGCTTCTCATCTTGCACGCTGTCTGAGCTCTCTTCAGCACAGCGGTGACATCACCACTGTGCTGATATGTCTAGAGCACAGACAGCGCGCGAACGTGCAGGAGCGTCGGGGACCGATGACGAATGAGTATGTACTCCCTATGGGGTGGTGTGTGTGTGTATGTATGTGTGTGTATGCGGTGCACAGCCCGATGTGTGTGTGTGTGTGTGTGTGTGTGCGTGCGTGTGTGTATGTATGTATGTTTGTGTATGCGGTGCACAGCCCGATGTGTGTGTGTGCGGTGCAGAGCCTGATGTGGTGTGGGGTGCAGAGCCCGATGTGGGGCTGTTATTTGCAATGCTGTAGTGTAGTGCGCTGCCCTGTAGTGCCCCCCTGCCCTGTAGTGCGCTGCCCTGTAGTGTCCTGGCCTGTAGTGTCCTGCCCTGTAGTGTCCTGCCCTGTAGTGTCCTGCCCTGTAGTGCCCTGTAGTGTCCTGCCCTGTAGTGCCCTGTAGTGTCCTGCCCTGTAGTGCCCTGTAGTGTCCTGCCCTGTAGTGCCCTGTAGTGTCCTGCCCTGTAGTGCCCTGTAGTGTCCTGCCCTGTAGTGTCCTGTAGTGTCCTGCCCTGTAGTGTCCTGCCCTGTAGTGTCCTGCCCTGTAGTGTCCTGCCCTGTAGTGTCCTGCCCTGTAGTGTCCTGCCCTGTAGTGTCCTGCCCTGTAGTGTCCTGCCCTGTAGTGCGCTGCCCTGTAGTGTCCTGTAGTGATCTGCCGTGTAGTGTGCTGCCCTGTAGTGTCCTGTCCTGTAGTGTCCTGTAATGTGCTGCCCTGTAGTGTCCTGCCCTGTAGTGCGCTGCCCTGTAGTGTCCTGCCCTGTAGTACCCTGTAGTGTCCTGTAGTGTCCTGCCCTGTAGTGTCCTGCCCTCTAGTGTCCTGTAGTGTCCTGCCCTCTAGTGTCCTATAGTGTCCTGCCCTCTAGTGTCCTATAGTGTCCTGCCCTCTAGTGTCCTGTAGTGTCGTGTCCTGTAGTGTCCTGCCCTGTAGTGTCCTGTAGTGATCTGCCGTGTAGTGTGCTGCCCTGTAGTGTCCTGTCCTGTAGTGTCCTGTAATGTGCTGCCCTGTAGTGTCCTGCCCTGTAGTGTCCTGTAATGTGCTGCCCTGTAGTGTCCTGTAATGTGCTGCCCTGTAGTGTCCTGCCCTGTAGTGCCCTGTAGTGTCCTGTCCTGTAGTGTCCTGTAGTGCGCTGCCCTGTAGTGTCCTGCCCTGTAGTGTCCTGCCCTGTAGTGTCCTGCCCTGTAGTGTCCTGCCCTGTAGTGTCCTGTCCTGTAGTGTCCTGTAATGTGCTGCCCTGTAGTTGCTGCCCTGTAGTGTCCTGCCCTGTAGTGTCCTGTAGTTGCTGCCCTGTAGTGTCCTGCCCTGTAGTGTCCTGCCCTGTAGTGTCCTGTCCTGTAGTGTCCTGTAATGCGCTGCCCTGCAGTGTCCTGCCCTGTAGTGATCTGCCGTGTAGTGTCCTGCCGTGTAGTGATGAGAGGTCAGTGCTGGGGCAGAATATACTGACAGGGAATGTGTGTGCAGGGGGCCGGCAGAGGGAGGGGCTGGACACTGGGGTGGGGCTGGACAGTGAGGCCGGGCGGTGCCAGCTGTGACTGGGAGGTTTGGCACAGGAAGTGGTCATGTTTGCTGGAGCTGAATGTAAACAAGAAGCTGCAGAGAATAAAGGGATAATTCAAGAGGAACAAAAGTTAGAAAACAAAAAATAACAATGTAGGGGTGATTAATATGACAATACAGCACAGATTAGCTTACACTCAAACATTTTTGTTATGTCGGACAACCCCTTTAACAACGTTAATTGGGTAAGAATGCAGGCCTTTATAAACGGACAGCACACGGACAGCACACGTACGTATTTTATGTCAATACGGACATTCCACACACACACACGGCTCGCATACGCCATCACACGGATGCCATACGTACCGGAGAAACGCCCATAAAAAACGGAACACGGACCCGAAAAACGGACCGTAAGACACGTACGTTTTTTTTTTTTTGCGGAAGTGTGTTTTAGGCCTTAATGTTAGTGGCATTAATCAGGGTTTTATCCATTTTGGTTGCTTAAAAAAATAAGGGACATGCAGGTAATTTTTAAAGATACTTTTTAAAGGGGTTTTCCCATCTCCAAGATCCTAGCTTGATATATGGTAGGTGTAAGGGTATGTGCGCACTAGGCGTTTTTTTCACGCTGCGTTTTTATGTGCATTTTTGTCTCAAAAAACGCACCCGCGGCTAAAAATACGCGATTTGATGCGTTTTTGCTCACTGCGTTTTTAATCAGTGCATAATGCCATTAAAGATTGTTGATGAAAAAAAAAAAAGGTCTGATGTCATTTCCTTCTTCAAAATGTTCATTGTATGCAGGAGAGCAGACAGCTGCAGAACTAGTGTATGCAGGAGAGCAGACAGCAGCTGCAGAACTACACCTCCATCCAGGACTGTATGCAGGAGAGCAGACAGCAGCTGCAGAACTACAAGGCTCAGCATCCTCCATCCAGGACTGTATGCAGGAGTTTTTTGCCCCCCAAAAAAATGACGTGGGCTTCGCCATATTTTTGTATGCTAGCCGGTTACAGCAGGCAGGTACAGGCTGCCCCCAACCCCAGCTGCCTATTTGTACCCGGCTGGGAACCAAAAAATATAGGGAAGCCCTTTTTTTTTTAATTATTTCATGAATTTCATGAAATAATTAAAAAAAAAAAAATGACGTGGGCTTCGCCCAATTTTTGAGTCCAGCCGGGTACAACTAGACAGCTGGGGATTGGAATCCACAGTGCAGGGTGCCCATGCTTTCTGGGCACCCCCGCTGTGAATTGCAGTCCCGCAGCCACCCCAGAAAATGGCGCTTTCATAGAAGCGCCATCTTCTGGCGCTGTATCCAACTCTTCCAGCTGCCCTGATGCCGGGTGGCTCGCTGGGTAATAATGGGGTTAGGGTTAGCTGTATATTATCAGCTGGCCCCAAGCCCGAAATTCATGGTGTCACACCAATATTAGACATGGCCACCATGAATTTCTAGTAATGATAAAAAAAAAACACAACACACAGAAAAAGATTTTTATTAGAAATAAAACACAACACAATTAGTGACTCCATCTTGATTGAAATAAAGAACCCCCCTCCGCAGTAATCCTGGGTCAGGGTCCCGTGCCGTCCAATCCGGATCCAATATCATCTGATCGGTTTGCTGGAAGGCAAAGCGATCAGATGATGTGTCAGGTTCTAGGGGCTGAAGCACATCACACATCAGCTGATTGTAAAAAAACCGATTATACAATCAGCTGAAGCATCAGTGCTCACGTCTGTGCTGATTACCGGCAGCTCCTGCAGCGATCGGATGAGAGTCTGATCCTGTCCCATCGCTGCAGGAGCTGCCGGTAATCAGCTGATGAAGTCTCCTGACGGCAGGATCAGCTGATAGCCGGCCGGGCGCGAAAAAGCCGGCGACACCGCGAGAATTACGATCAGCTGATGCGTCAGGTGACTGCATCAGGTGATCCACAGCCAGGTCCTGCAAGCTTCGTACGTGCCCCGGGAGACTGCAACAGCCAGAGCGGCGGGACCGGGACAGGAGCGGGCATGGCACCAGGACCCTGCAGACAGGTGAGTATATATGACATTTTTTTTTTCTACTGTTCACTTTGGTTTTCGCCGCTGCCTCCACCTCCCGCCCAGACATGGCGCCGCACGGAGCTGACATGGCACCGGACGGGAGGTGGAGGCAGCGGTGACGGTACCGGGAGGATTCATGCTTCTGTGTTTACCAACAGAAGGAATCCTCTTCCTGTACACGTCACTTTACTGCCCACCCCTTGCGTTTTATAGCTGCGTTTTTAGTCATAGAAACGCAGCTATATGCGTTTTTCATTGCGTTGTTGAACATCTCATTGAACTCAATGGGTGAAAAACGCAGTGAAAAACGCAGAAATAATTGACATGCTGCATTTTTGTGGTCACCACAAAAACGCAGCTACAAAAAAACGCTGTGTGCGGACAGCACTTATGAAAACCCATAGACATTGCTGGGGAAGCAATGTCACTGCGTTTTCAGCACAAAAACGCGGTAAAAAACGCCGCTAAAAACGCCTAGTGCGCACAAGGCCTAATAATAATAATATTAGCAAATACCTCCAATTAGAAATTCTTCTGATTCACTGTGTCGCTTACCTCATGTTCAGGGCATTACAGGACCTTTAGATATCCATGATTACGACCACTTATATAATCAGTTAGTTGCAAGTGGCCATAACCATGGATACCCAAGATCCTGCAATGCCCTGAACATGAGGTAAGCAAAATAGTGAATCAGGGGAACTATACTACATTTCTATTTGGAGGTATTTCCTAATATTAGTATTACACCTTCTACATATTGGGATAGGATCTTGGAGATGGGAATACTCAAGTACTTAACTATTGATGCTCCCCTGATAGACGTGAAGAAATATCAACAAGCATACATATATATGGCGACTTAGTGCAATGTACTGACACTTTCCTGGTCCCAAGACTTCGTGCTGGCCAGTATATGTTGCAGTGGAACACCGTTGGGCACGCTACGTTAGTGTTGTGTAAATGACATGAATTTACACACATCTGCTGCAGCGCGAATATCGCCGCTCCTCTGCACCATATGGGACACCAAGAACTCTGGATAAAAACCACCTAAGGCTGTGTGCGCACGTTGCATTTTTTTTTTCATGCGTTTACGCAGCGTTTTAAACAGCAGCGTAAATGCATGCATTCTGTGTCCCCAGCAAAGTCTGAGAATTTAGCAAAATCCATGCACACGTTGCGTTTTAAATCGCAGCTTTTTGGATGCTAAATTTTTTACAAAATGGATGCGTTCTAAAAAGCAACATGTCACTACTTTTGTGCGTTTTGGATGCTTTTCCCTTTCGGTCTATGGCAGAGCAAGCATCCAAAACGCAACTTTTTGTCTACATTTTGAAACGCATATGAAGTGACAAAACGCTGCAGAATATTTGTCGCGGCAGAACGCCACGTGCGCACATACCCTAAGGCTGTGTGCCCACGGGCGCTCGTACCTGTGGATGTATCCACAGGTACGAGCGCATGTTTCCCGCAGCTGCCCGCCGGCGTCCGCAGCTATTTTTAGCTGCTAGATTACAGTGGAATAGCTGCGGGAAACATGCGGACATTCATGCGGCTTACCTGCAAACGTCCCGGCCTCTTATCTCCATAGCGGAGGGCCGGGACATCCGCAGGTAATTCCGCATGAATAATTGACATGCAATTATACATGCGGATGCCTACATCCGCAGTATGGTCGGCAGCCGCACTTTCCGCAGCGTGGACACAGCACTCCCCATGTCCCATAGGATAACATCGGGAGTGACTGTACATGCTAAAACCTGCGGATTTATCTGAAAAATCCACAGGTTTTCCGCAGCAAAATCCGCACAAACAAGCTCCCGTGGGCACATAGCCTAATAAGGCTATGTCCGCACGTTGCTTTTTACCTGCTTTTTACCTGCTTTTTCAATTGCAGCATTTAATGCCAAAATGGTTGTGTTCTGCTTTTCAAGCAAAGTCTATGGGAATTTGGGTTTCTTGTCTGCACTACGGGGGAACACTATTCTCCTTAAGGAGACTTTGCAAGCCAGTCTGGCTGCCAGGTAAGGGGACTTATAGCTGCAATGCCCCTCTGGGAAATATTCAAATTGTCTCTCCAGTAAAGGAGACAAACTCTAGCACAGCGCCACCTATTGGAAGTAGCGATCCTAAAAGTCACAAGTGGATTTTTGACAATCCTTTGCAATATGACTCAGGATATATAAGCCAGATCAGAATCCCAATTTGCAGACACGGTGTTTCGGGGTGCTTGCCCCTCGTCAGTGCAAAGTATGGGGGTGTCTGATCTGATCAGCCAGATCAGACACCCCCATACTTTGCACTGACGAGGGGCAAGCACCCCGAAACACCGTGTCTGCAAATTGGGATTCTGATCTGGCTTATATATCCTGAGTCATATTGCAAAGGATTGTCAAAAATCCACTTGTGACTTTTAGGATCGCTACTTCCAATAGGTGGCGCTGTGCTAGAGTTTGTCTCCTTTACTGGAGAGACAATTTGTCTGCACTATGCAGTTCAAAACGCTGCGTTTTTGTGGCTGAAACTTGGGCAAAAACTCTGCTTTGCAGTGCAAAACCCAAATGGCAAAAACAATTGACATGTTGCTTCTTTGAAAAGCTGAGTTTTTGCCCAAATTTCTGCCACAAAAAGGCAGCATTTTGAACTGCATAGTGCGGACAAGAAACCCAAATTCCCATAGACTTTGCTTGAAAAGCAGAACACAACCATTTTGGCATTAAACGCTGCAGTTGAAAAAGCAGCAAAAAAGCAGGTAAAAAGCAACGTGCGGACATAGTCTAAGAGTCGAAACACTGGACATACATGTATTCTTGTTTGATTCTTTTTTTTTTTAATCACACCTCTACAATGCTTGAACTTTCTCCACTTGGCAAATCGAGGTGCGCAATGAGCTGACTGTGCTGATTCTTCTGGATATTGCTGGAAGTAAATCGCAAAGAGTTGAGATTTGAGTGGATATGATTTTATTTTTTAATTTGAGTCCAATTAGATTTGTTTCAAACTGATCTGCTCATCATATGTTTGTGTATATATTATATTTTCACTCTCTCTCTTGCTATATATATAATAATATATATGTGTACGTGTGTATGTATTTGTGTTCTTATTGAAATATATATATATATAAAATTATTTTTATATTTTTTTTCAGTGTAGTGCAGTTCTATATTAGTGGTTGTGAGCAGTGTTGTGTTCTGATTATGCAGCACTCTATAAAATAGCACTAAAGGTAATATCTGAGGAACTCGGAAGGAAACCTTTCCGTTTTCATTTGCTTTCACTTTTCTAGGACGCGCTGATAGAAGCTTTCCTCTGAAAGTATCACAGCTTTGTATTGCAGCGTCTGACATTGTGCCTGGTGTTACACAGGAGTAGTAGGGGTGGCACAGGAGGGCTCCTCCGTTCTCCCCGGCGTCTCCCTCTGACCTGAGATGAACCTTTATGTTGTGCTGGTGCAGGTTCTCCAATTAAAAACCAGTCTGACAAAGCTTGTGTTGTCTGCTTTCCTCACTTCTTTTTTTTTTTTTTTTTTATTTGGAGCAAAAATGTTGTTCCAACAAGTTAGTAAGTCACATGATTTTAGTAGGACGTATACACCTCAGATCAATATTACTTGTCATGATGCTTTGTGAAGTTTCCTTTTTTTCTTTCAATGCAACTTTTTTTTTTTTTTTTTTATACTATAAAAGTATCTGTAGAACTATAAGGATCTAGATACACGTTGCATACATATGTAGCAAAAATCCAACTTGCGGCTCAGAAAATCTAAATTTGCACATTTGCCTGCTGAAACCTAGCAGAAATAAAAACATCATGTGCAAACTATTAGACTTGCACAAAACAAACTGCTAATCTCTGTAAGCATGACCAGCAGCCAAAAATAACCCTGCTGATTTCACGCTCTTCCTCCTCGGCCTCGATTTCTCAGATTAGTGTATTATGTACGTATAACTGTTCATTTGAGGCTGAAGTTCGCCGTCTTTACAATGGATCCAGAGCTCAGACTTACATTCCACCAGTGGGTTTACATAGTCTACAAATCAGAGGCCTAGCCTAGAATAATCACAATACTATATAAACATCTGTTTTATTCTTCCACATTTATTCCGGATAGGGTTCGGTTCCATTTGATAGTTTTCCTATATGTCATTACGTTTCACTAAGGGAAGTAATTGTGCGCTCGAATCCATATTACAGGCATTAATAGGATCAGAGTCTACTTGCCTTGATAAACCATGACCTATCAGCATTATGTTGGGTGACAAAGTGGACCATCGATTGTGACAAGGATGAGGCGTAGTTTATGAAGTGGTAGCAGTGTGACTTTAATGACAAAGATCATGGCAATATTAGGCTTTCTCCTTTTGGGGACCACCAAGCTGACAAAGGGAGCCAGGCAGTAATAATATCTTTATATGTTCCCCCCCTAATTTAAAGGGAACCAACCAGCAGGATTTTCATATATAAAGTAAAGCCAGTGCTATACTGGCCCTAGGATGCTGACTGTAACCATACCTTATCTTCTGAGATCGGATGTTTTATTTCAGAAATATGTGCACGTAAAACTACAGCAATGCACTGCTATTTGATTGACAGGTGCAACAGGAAGGGAATATGTGGGTCAGGTCTTGCTATCTATTCCCGCCTCTGTCTTCCTGCCTGGCCTTCCTCCCCCTGCCGCCGTTGTAGATGGTAATTCCAGTGCAGGCAGACAGTATAGCACTGGCTTTACTTTATATATGGAAATCCTGCTGGTTGGTTCTCTTTAAAACTCAATGTCTATTGGCAAATTAAAAATATGGGCAGGGAATTAAAAATAAAAAAACCCTGTACTCGGGTGTCAGACTGAGGCTTCTTCTCCACTCTGAGCCCAGGGTCCCACCTAGTTACCACTTATCACCTTTCCACCATTACAATACCATAATGGCCCATAGGAAAAGGCCAATCCTGACCATGACACGACCATTGGTTGGCTTTGATTTAAACAAGCCAATTTGCATTCACTTGGCAGCCGATTTACGGAGGGGGCCGAAACTTTGATAGAGGCAGAATGAAGCGATTTTTTTAAGGCCCCGTTACACGCAACGACCTCGCTAACGAGATGTCGCTGGAATCACGGAATTCGTGACGCACATCCGGCGACGTTGCGTGGGACACCTATGAGCGACCACTAACGATCCCAAATACTGCAAACATCGTTGATTGTTGACACATCGTTCATTTCCCAAATATTGTTGCTCGTTTGGGACGCAGGTTGTTCGTCATTCCTAAGTCAGCACACCTCGCTACGTGTCACACCCCGGGAACGACGAACAACAGCGTTCCTGCGTCCTTCGGCAATGAGGTGGGAGTGACGTTAATGCGGCTGCGCTCTGCCCCTCCGCTTCTATTGGTGGCTCGCTGTGTGACGTCGCTGTGACGCCGCACGAACCCCCCCTTAAAAAAAAAAGAGTTTGTCCGGCGACCACAGCGACGTCGTTGGGAAGGTAAGTACGTGTGACGTTTTGCTTGGTTATCAACATTGGCTGACCTTTTTAGATGGGCCAATAGTTGATGACGAGCTCTTGAGCCAAATATTGGCTCATCTAATGATCTCATCTAAGGCTATATGCGCACGTGTGCGCTCTGCACCGCACCTAAAAGGTGCGCTTCAGAGCGCAGCTGAACAGCTCCGTTCTGAAGCGCATGGTGCCTGCAGAGAATGTGCGCTCTGCATGCTGCCTCTCCCTATAGACAGCATGCAAACCGCACGGAAGAAGTGACATGTCATTTCTTAGAACGCAGCGATTCGGGCAGCAGCCGAATCACTGCGCTCTAATACGCCACGTGCGCACGGCTCCTGCACAATCTCCATAGAATGTGCAGGGGACGCAGGACGCATGCAGTCACGCTGCGGTGCAGAACGCAGCATAATTGCATGCAATACGCACACGTGCGCACATCCCCTACTGATCATCTACAATCTACATGATTGTACAAGTTGAGTAAATGGGCACAATGATTGGGGGGGACATGTAAAGTGGCGGCATTTGATTGTGTTAGATAGAAATTCATCCAATTACTATTGACTGTTGTGGTGGATTATGGCATTTACTTACTTTACTTTATTTAACCAATTCTTTGTTGGTCCCATAATACCGCACAAAGGAAAATTTGTCATTGTAATTGTCTACAAGGTTGTTTCCTCCAGTATGTATCATCCTGCATTTGGTTTACTTCAATGTACTGTATCTTGGCCCTCTGAGATGTTTACCCTGAAGACTGCGCTATCTTGGCCCCTTTTGATTGCAGTATATGTTTTTATTTCAAAAACCCTTTGACTTGCCTATATGTAAGGTATAGTGGCCATACACAGTGTTAATGGAGTCTGCACTAGGCAACCCTACAGCCTGTGTGCAGAGCTCTTCTTGAGACTCTCTCCAGATTTACCATAAGGAGGTTTATGATGGGAAGCTGCATACGGTTATGTTTTGTATATTATATCCTTACTGTATGATCACTGTGTTGCAATATAACAACTTTTACTTTCCGTTTCTAGGAATTTTTTGAAAACGCACAAAAACTTTGGGATGATGACGGTGTGAAGGCATGCTTCGAGAGGTCAAATGAATACCAACTCATTGACTGTGCACAATAGTAAGTGCTTTATTTCTATTTTAGCAATATTCTCATCAGAGATATAAAATAAAAAAGAAATGGCACAAGACGTACCTGGGGGTAGTGCATGAGAATCCAGTTTTAATACCAGACACAGCCCATAAACAACCAAGGGTTTGATTCAGAGAGGATAAAGTAACTTTTCTTGAAAACTTAGAAACCTTTTAAGGGGAATGTATGTTGACAGAAAGCTGCTAATCAGTGGTGGGGACAGGTTTGGACTAGGAGGCACAAGACACCTAGTCCTCCCTCTAGTGATAATCTCCTGCTAAGAAAACACTGACTTTATTGAAAAAAACAAAAATGCAGCCTAGTAAGTGACACATGGCAGGAACCAGGCTCTGTCTCTACATCATTCTGCTTTCAAATTACATAGAAAAAACCTGCTGACAGATTCCCTTTAATGAGGTTTCATATGACCGAAATGCCTAAAAAGTTCTCTACTAACATGAAAGATGTATATTTTGAAGATGTGTTGCACTGTTTATATGTATAGCTGTAACTATTTCTAGTGTTTTCCCAGGAAGATCCACCTTCCTTTTAACAATACATTTTAAAGATAATTGACTCCTGTGTGATGTGTCATGATCCCAATCTGTCACAGGCCGCTGGCTCGTCTGGTACAAAGGCTTTTAAAATGGTGTAAACGTCATTTCAATTTTTATTTCATAAATCAATAGTGCAAGTCAAAATAAGCAACTTTGTGATATATCTTATCAGACACATTTGCTGCTTTCTCTGCCAGAGTTTATCAGTCATTATCAAAATTCTTAATTCTGGGGTAAAATCTGTATTCATAGATGAGAGCTGATACTGATTAGAGATTCTATGTAGAGGAAAGAGGGGCGGAGCTCTACAACTAGCTCCTTGCTCTGCCTCTAGCTCCTTGCTCTGCCTCTAGCTCCTTGCTCTGCCTCTAGCTTTTTGCTCTGCCTCTAGCTCCTCGCTCTGCCTCTAGCTCCTCGCTCTGCCTCTAGCTCCTCGCTCTGCTTCCTAGCTCTTCCCTCTGTCTCTAGTTCCTGGTTCTAGCTCCTCCCCATAGCTTCCCTTATTGCCTCTAGCTCCTCCCTCTGCCTCTAGCTCCTCCCTCTGTCTCTAGCTTCTGCCTCAAGCTCCTCCCTTTTCCTCTAGCTACTCCTTCCCTCTTTTTAGCTCCTCCCGCTGCCTTTAGCTCCTCCCTCTGTCTCTAGCTTCTGCCTCAAGCTCCTCCCTCTTCCTCTAGCTACTCCTTCCCTCTTTTTAGCTCCTCCCGCTGCCTCTAGCTCCTCCCTGTCTCTAGCTTCTGTCTCTAGCTCCTCCCTCTACCCTGAGCTCTTTCTGTTTTTAGCTCCTCCCTCTGTCTCTAGTTTCTAGCTCTAGCTACTCCCTTTTCCCTCTATCTTTAACCCCTCCTTCTGGCTCTAGCTCCTCCCTCTACCCTGAGCGCTTTCTGTTTTTAGCTCCTCCCTCTGCTTCTAGCTCCCCCCTTCTCTCGTCAGAATCTCATCAGTAACAGCTCTCATCTACTATCTCAGTAATGGGGAAGTCTTCACTGACACTGCAGATTTTACCCCAGACTTGAGAATTTTGATAATGACTGATCAATCTGGCTGAGAAAGAATCAAATTTGTCTGATAAGAAATATTAGAGTTGGTTATTTTTATGAGTACCATTGATTTGATTTATGAAATGAAAATTAAAACGACGGTAGCGCTTTAAGGGGGTCTGAATTCTCGTTGAATCGGCCCATTTAAAAACGTGACATGTGTTGAACTTCTCTGGGGCAGGTTATGGGAACTTCATTCTTGTGGGAACATAAGCTTTTAGACTATTCAGTTATCAGACTTCATCATGTAAAAGTTTGATTTCTATCTTCAGTTGGGTGAATGAAGTAAAATATTGTTCTTGGCTTTTGAACAGAAGACGGAGTGTAGCAAATACATCTGAAAACCCAGGTGTGGGGTTCTGCTGATCCGTCCCTTTAGAAAGCGCTGGTTATCACACAGTGCAGCTTTTTCCTGCCATGTTCTGCTTGCTCTATAAAACAATATGAAACAATGAGACTTGTAAATGACAGCAGCATGATAGGAGGATGACATTTGCCTAAAATTACACATCGACAAGTTTTGTGACCCTGCGCTGTTCTTAGCTCCTTTCTTTTATTATATTTTTTTTTTTTTATTGCTGCAGGTTTTTTTCCTTCTTATTTGCACTTCTATCCTGAAGTTGTATTGTTTGTGCACATGATTTTGGTTGTTAGGGGCCTAAGGCAAGCTTTTCCATCATAAAGCTGCAATGTATTGTATAGGAGCTAAAGTTTATTTTGCCCACCTCAGTACATGTAGTGAAATGGTGGTTAACCACACAGGAAATTGAGTGGTTCCTAGGCTGCCTTGAAGTCCTACGGCCTGCCAAGTACACTAAAGAAGGTCTGCAATAAGTAACGAAAATCCTGCAATGTGTGCAATGCTAATTAAACAATGTTTACAGCTCGTTTTGTTTAGTTAGGCCCCTGGTATTGCAATCTAGCAGATCAGGGACCGATATAGAGTAAATCACAAAGTCAGCTTACAGTGCCTTGGGTTGTGGTGTCTGACTTTTTGGAGGACTGATTCTAAAAAAGTAATGCTGTAGCATACAAGACCTGCAGCTATATATCCCCTCTCCCTACTGCCCAGCATGAGAGGGAGGACAAGCCCTCCAAATACGGGTCCTGCCCTCCGTATACGGGTGATGCCTTCTGTAAACAGATCTTTCCCTCTGTGTACAGATCTTTCCCCTCTGTGTACATATCTTTCCCCTCTGTGTACATATCTTTCCCCTCTGTGTACATATCTTTCCCCTCTGTGTGCAGGCCTTTCCCCTCTGTGTGCAGGCCTTTCCCCTTTGTGTGCAGGCCTTTCCCCTTTGTGTGCAGGCCTTTCCCCATCTGTGTGTAGGCCTTTCCCCATCTGTGTGTAGGCCTTTCCCCATCTGTGTGTAGGCCTTTCCCCATCTGTGTGTAGGCCTTTCCCCATCTGTGTGCAGGCCTTTCCCCATCTGTGTGCAGGCCTTTCCCCATCTGTGTGCAGGCCTTTCCCCATCTGTGTGCAGGCCTTTCCCCATCTGTGTGCAGGCCTTTCCCCATCTGTGTGCAGGCCTTTCCCCATCTGTGTGCAGGCCTTTCCCCATCTGTGTGCAGGCCTTTCCCCATCTGTGTGCAGGCCTTTCCCCATCTGTGTGCAGGCCTTTCCCCATCTGTGTGCAGGCCTTTCCCCATCTGTGTGCAGGCCTTTCCCCATCTGTGTGCAGGCCTTTCCCCTTTGTGTGCAGGCCTTTCCCCTTTGTGTGCAGGCCTTTCCCCTTTGTGTGCAGGCCTTTCCCCATCTGTGTGCAGGCCTTTCCCCATCTGTGTGCAGGCCTTTCCCCATCTGTGTGCAGGCCTTTCCCCATCTGTGTGCAGGCCTTTCCCCATCTGTGTGCAGGGCCTTTCCCCATCTGTGTGCAGGGCCTTTCCCCATCTGTGTGCAGGGCCTTTCCCCATCTGTGTGCAGGGCCTTTCCCCATCTGTGTGCAGGGCCTTTCCCCATCTGTGTGCAGGCCTTTCCCCATCTGTGTGCAGGGCCTTTCCCCATCTGTGTGCAGGGCCTTTCCCCATCTGTGTGCAGGTCCGGCCTTCTGCTGATATGCTACATTAAACATGGCCTGGCATTTGCCCAGTATAAGTGCATCCTCCTGCCACACCGCTCCATTCTTGATGGAAGGTACAATATTCTATACACTGTTTACATGCAGCACAAAAAATCCATGCAAGATGTTCATTATGTGCACCGATCTGACATGGGGGGAATATACAGATTAGCCCGATGTGATTAAGATTAAGGTGCTACTCTCCCTGCAGATCTGCTTTAACATCCGCTGCAGAATTGTGCATTTCAGCCTCCGGTATTTGTCTTGGCTCAGCACTTGTGGATATCTATAGCGTGCCTGTCTTGCATTTTCGTACTATTCTGTATGTATTGTTTACTATACGGCCGTGTACATTATCAGGTGCCACACCTCTGCAAACAGGGGAAAGTACATTTTTCTGTTACCAAAAGTCTCCTCATTTCTGTGTTGTTTTTATTGCGACTTTCTAAATGTTTTTGGCTTTCAGCGGCCTGGCGTGTTATTGATGGCATTATGGCTTGCTTTTAACAGCTCTTGTGGGTTCTACTAATGTAATGTTAATTATTATTTATTTTCATTCAGAAACCTCTTCCTGTCTGTAGACAAAAAGTCTACTGTACAAGCTTCAAAGATTAGTGTCAGGGCAAAGCATATGATGGTATGGCTATTTCCTAATCTTAGAATTTCTTTGGAATCCTTGTCTGCCTTTTTAATGAATGAATTCTCTCATTACATACCGTACATATACTGCATGCACATTTATTTAGGTCTATTAGTTGTTGCACAATGTTAGAAGAGTTCGCATTGTATCTAGAGGATAAGAGAACCAGACGTTTGATTCATGCTGCCCAATCCAGGGGAAGAATGCATCGGACGCATGTATGATCTCAGCCAGGCATGCTTCACTCTGCAACGCTGCTACATTTCAGGTAAAAATATACAGTAATTAATAGCCATACTGTAAACAAGTCGGACAGGTCTGCTGCCCTGGATCGACAAGTCTCTGCCTACTTGTGTGTATAGTAAGAGTCCTGTCAATCCAGGCTAGTGGGTGGGGAGAAGCCACCGGGATCCGCCTGTCTACAGTTTGTGGATATTAAAGGTAACCAATCATCAGGATTTTCATATATAACCTACAGCCAGTGCTCTACTGGCACTATCAGGCTGATTCTCTACATATCTTTAGTGGTTTAGGTTTTGA
This sequence comes from Anomaloglossus baeobatrachus, assembly GCF_048569485.1. NCBI lineage: Eukaryota > Metazoa > Chordata > Amphibia > Anura > Aromobatidae > Anomaloglossus > Anomaloglossus baeobatrachus. The sequence goes on from NC_134358.1 coordinate 183,018,778, forward strand.
AATCCAATAAAGTAAAGTTTATAAAATCGGCAGCTGCTTGAGTGACAGTAGCTGAGGATCAGATAATATCTGGGGGGGATTTCCTAGTTCTCCGCTCCTCCTGTTAGAATTGGCATAAGTATTATACAGTCGATGTAACTTTTCACTTCCAAGACCTGTGGTGAGATCATACCCATGTGACCAGAAGGGGCGGGGCCTCAGCCAATAGGAAAATTTTGCTTCCTGATAGCTTTGTTGGCTGAGGCCCCACTTTTCTGGTCACATGGGTATGACCTCACACAGGTCCTGCTAGTGAAAAGTTACATCGATTGTATAATACTTTTGCTAATTCTAACAGGGAAGGGGATAACTATGAATTCCCCCCAGATATTATCTGATCCTCTGCTGCTGTCACTCAAGCAGCTGCCGATTTTATAAACTTTCTTGGGTTTCAAAACCTAAACCTCCGAGATGACCACTACAGGCTATCTGGAGAATCTGCCACAGTGCCAGTATAGCACTGTATGTATAGAATCAGCCTGATAGTGCCAGTATAGCACTGGCTTTAGGTTATATATGAAAATCCTGGGGATTGGTTCCCTTTAAAAGTATGGTTTTTTTTTTTTCCTGAAATGCTGACGCTTTCCCAAGTCGATCATACCTGGCAGCGATCGTGCAGCCAGCGCCTGATGCACGCTTCCCATAGATTATGCAGCATGCACCAGGTGTCAGGTTCACTTTAAGTTCATGGCGCCCATAGCTTGAATATAGTTTAGTGGTCACCAAAGTAAAGATAAAGAATTGGTTCCAAGGAAATTTTCCAGCTTTTGGTTGCAATTTCGCAACATTCTAGCGGTCCGAGCTGCATAGTTTTTATACAAAGAAAACTCTAACACTTAGATGTTCTAAACGCTTGTAATATGGAGATGGTGTAATCCCCTACCATTGTGTATTTTAATTATGAAGAAATAAAGAAGGTACAAAGCTTTTTACACGGTGCTGGATCTTCACCTTTTTCTCTGGGTATGTTCATGTGGATGCCCGACACAGGTTCCGTGCACCGATCTAAAGGAAATCCGCTTGGCTTCTATAAGGACTTCTGAAGTGGTGAGCTGATATACTTATCTCTTTTCTTCATAGTTTTTGTTTTTATACACAGCTCAACATCCCAAGTCTAGACTTAAAGCACCACCCCAGCTTTGGCCTTTTTTTTTTTTTTTTTTTTTTTTTTTTTTTTTAAGAGCTGGAGTGGCGCTTTGAATCTAAGGCCCCTGTCATATACTCCCCTTCCAGCGGCTTCACCTTTTACCGGTGCCACTCCGGTCCCACGGTGCCATCTTGTGACAGTAACGTCTGACTGGCTGGAAGTCAGAAGTTACGTCACAAGGTCTCATTGCAACTCTATGAGAGCCAGAATGAGGCTCTCAAAGAGTTGTATTGAATTGTGGCCTCAAACACTCGCCATGAAACACTGGTCACAAATTGGTTATCTTTTGTCATATAAATGGTCTTTCATGTTTTTCTATAGTGCTGTGTTTTTGGGGCTTTGTCCTAACTGCCAAGGCAGCAGTTGGGACGTACCTCAAGGGACAGCCCAGTTGGCGTGGGCTTCACTGGGCGGGGGCTACATCTGTGCCCAGTGTAGGGATCCTCTGTACACTACACAGCCAGCGCTCTTGGCCCAGGCTTTTTGCCTATCCTGGCTGGTACGTTCTCGGGACAGAAGAGGCATGACTTGTATGGATGCATTTAACCCACAGAGGATTTCTGTCGTTTTGGCCTAGGATGGCCGGAGCGGTGGTGTTTACATTGTACAGATCGCTTTTTGCTTTTCTGGTTAACTAATCTAGTGGAGCTAATGCCTTTTACCAGAGCAGTGTGGGTTTATGTTCATACACTCTGGTAAAGGAAAGGGATGTCATGTAACTATGATGAGTGATTAGCACTAAATATAGCTCTGTATAACTAACAGAGAAAGCACTGTTTCATATGAAGATCCACACAAACACAGCAGTGAATACAAGGAAGCTGCGTTAACCTTTTCCCTGCCGATGAGATAATCAGTCATTCCACCGGAACTCCTTGAGAATACAGCGGATGAAAGAAATGGCTGTGTTCTCAGCGAGCAGGCTTCCTTTGCGCTCCAACCCCGGGTCTGGTTGGGAAGTAGCTCGACAAAACAGGACTGTTGGCCGTCTCTGCATTTTAAATATAGGCTCGTGTCCTCATTCGTTCTGTAAAAAAATAAATGACTGGATAACGAAGGCATACATGATGATTTAGCTTTTAAATCCACTTTTTAAAGTTTTCTTGGACTTTGCGTTTCATGGCTTTTCTTTAGGGACTGAACAGTGATCCAGGCAATGCAGAGATGTATCTGCCAGACTATGGTCACTGCGGAACTTTGCCCTCTGCAATTTGCAGATCATACATGAAGATGTGGAAATGGCTTCTTATGTTTTCTGTCCTCTGATCTAGAGCCTGAGGCCGTCTGCTGAGCAGTTGCATTCCCTGTGCTGGCTATGGTCAGTAGCAGCAGGGTTGTCTTGTAGACCCATCCAGTTTAAGGCCACGTTCACACACACAGTATTTGGTGAGTTTTTTACATCAATATTTGTAAACCAAAACCAGGAGTGGGACAATCACAGGAAAAGTATAACAGAAACACAGGCATCACTTCTGTATTCTTTACCCACTCCCGGTTTTAGCTTGTAAATACCGAGGTATGAAAACTCCCCAAATACTCAACGCGTGACTGTGGCCTAAAAGATCATTATGTAAGAAAAATATTGACTCCCCCAACAGCCCCATTAACACTTATTAATTCTGAGAAAACGTAAAATAGGAACTAAATGAGCATCTGTAAAAAGTAATCGTACGTATATGCAGGGTGGTCCAAAAGTAGGTGGACAGTATGTGTAATAAGGTTATCAAACATGGTGTAAAGTGAAACTGACTCAGTTATCCTTAGCAACCAATCAGATTCCACCTTTCATTTTCTGAAGAGTCTGAAGAATGAAAGGTGGAATCTGATTGGTTGCTTTCATTTTCTGAAGAGTCTGAAGAATGAAAAGTGGAATCTGATTGGTTGCTAAGGGCAACTGAGTCAGTTTCACTTTACACCATGTTTGATAACCCTATTACACATAGTGTCAACCTACTTTTGGACCAACCTGTATAAAATGGGGTACCTGGTATATGATGTTGACTAAATGCGAAAGGTAAAGCCATCTCGCCACGACAAGCTGAACCCCAATCAGGACGGTCCCTAATCTGATATTAAAACTTCACAGTGCGTCTAGTGACATCAGTGTGGATGAGGGCAGAGAAGGGCCGGGACCCAACTGTACGGACTTCTCATCATGGGAAGCTACATAAAGGAAATATCCAACTCAAGGAGAGGGGCCACACTTGTTTGTGAATAACACAAAATAAACAAAAAAGAAAGAAATGAGCCGGAGTACACATTGTAGACATGCACTGCATTGAGGCGTGTTCACACCGTGGCCAAACAGCAGACAAAACCTGAGACAGAAACAAAGTGAAAAGTAAAATACATATAAATAAAATTGGTACTTTGCAACTCTGTTTTGGATGTTTCTGTTTGTTCTCCGTATTTTCCCGGACAGGATTCGGACCGAAAATAGGGTCGTGTGAACTTGGCCTTTGGATGAAATTTTGTGAAATGAATCTACAGTCATACTACTTAAATTATTGCAGATTTTCCTCATGCAATTGTACTGTAGCCTGCTTCATGTATGGTCCATTGACACCTACCTTTTAAAATGGATTGGTCACTAGATTTCACTATACTGACTACATACATTTACAAAATGGATATTAATCCTGATGAGGCTGATTTATTTCCTTTGAAAATACATGTCAGATTGGCTGTATAACACTTTTTGAAAATTCAACTTAATCTCCACCCGTCTATCCTTTCTGACAGTTCCTCAGCATCCCTCCTGCTGCTGACATCTCACACTGCTCATTATAAGCTGCTCCGTCAGATTGGGTGGGTGGAGACTGAGTAGACTCGTAGCTGCTCTCACTCTGTAGCTGGACTCCTAATGTTCTCTTAATATTAGCATTGTACCTCTTTTCTGACATGGGTTTTCAAAAGAAATACACTATCACCATCAGGTCTATGAGCTCTATGTAGCAATTCCCACAATGTGTATTGTAAACCAAGGTGACAGATCTGATTTTAATGGACCCTATAATTTAGAGTCTCTTACCAGTGCAAAACTGAGAGGGAGGGGTTGTCACAATTACACCCAGTTAATAGCAAGTGCGTTGGTTTTTTTTTTTAGCGCAATCCGCTGTCTTGGGAAACAGCGGAATCCGTTAACGGATTCCGTTGTTTCCCATAGACTTGCATTGATGACGGATTGTGCCAAAAGTACCTGCGTTGCTTCCGTTGGCCGACGCTCCGTTGCTTCCGCCAAGCTGAAGCAACGCAGAATGTAACGTTAAATGCTTGTGTCAAAATGACGCCAACCAACGTATTCCGTTGGTTCCGTTAAAATTTATAATGGTTCCCTATGGTAGCGGATTCCGTTGCTAAGTGCTTAACAACGGAATCCGCTGCTGGATTCCGCTAATTTATTCTGAGCATGCCCAGAATGAAAAAAAATTAAAAAAAAGAAATAAAACCGAGCCGACTGATTCCGTTAGACGGACGCCTAACGGACACCAAACAGATGCAACGGTCCGTTATTTCACAGGAATCAGCTAACGGATTCCTGTGAAATAACGGACCCGTTGCATCCGTTGACACTACAAAAATAACGGATGCGTCAAAACGACGCAGCAACGGACCGAGCGGATTCAACCCAACGCAAGTGTGAAAGTACCCTTAGAGAAAGAAGAGTTCAATTCCTATAGCATTTGGTGGGTTTTGTTTTTATGACTTTCCACATGGGCGTGATATGAAGGTATTTAGCACTTTTCTATGAGATAATGCTGCCAAGTAACTTGAGTTAATAGACATAACCTAAAGTTTATAATATCTCATGCCAAGCATCAAGGACTTTGGGCATAAGATAATTTAACCAGTTCCAAACCATCCATAGACATTAAACATCCTAGCCGACCGCACTTTACTATGCACTGATGTTCTAAAATGTCAATGCAAAGTAGACTGCTTTTATGAGCTAGTGCAGCTATAAGGCTATGTGCGCACTAGGCCGTTTTACCCGCGGATTTGCTGCGGAAATTTCTTGAGAAAGGTTTGAAATCTTTCTGCAGACATTTCCCAGCAAAACCTATGGGAACAAAAAATAGCTGTGCGCACGCTGCGGATTTTTCTCAAGAAACTTTCTTGAGAAAATAAGCATGTCCATTATTTTCCGCAGGTACCTGCGGTATACCCCCGGAATTTTACTCCATTCACTGTAATGTAATCGCGAAATTCCGGGGGTATACCGCAGGTAGCAAATGATGTGCGGCATACCCCCAGTATAGCCGCGATTTACCTGCAGTAATGCTCATCGCTCCCTGCGGTTTTGCAGGGAGTGATGTCATTATGCCAGGAAGAGGAGGCGGAGCACAGACGTCACACTCCCTGGACGCCGCACAGAAGCGCTTCCGTATGACGACCGACGGGTGCCCGTGCAGTCTGTGTCCCGCTGCAGCCCCACCGCTGCATGCACAGCAGTGTCAGTGTCTGCCCGCAGTATCAGCAGCTTGTTACGCTGCAGCGCAGGCAGACACTGGCACACAGCAGTGCGTGCAGCCGCGGGGATGCCGAGCGCTGCTGTCAGGAGGTGAGATGAGATCATTACCTGCTGTGACGATCTCCTGACGTCACCGCGGTCACTGCTGTCTATGCCCGTCTCTCGAGCGGCCCGAGACTGTCACTAGCGATGACGTCACGGGCTCTCGCGATACTGCTGACGACAACGCGGCGGGCATAGAAGTCAGTGACAGCGCTGATGGCAGGACTGCAGGAGATCACCAAAGCAGGTAATGATCTAATCTATCCTCCTGACAGCAGCGCTCAGCATCCCCTGCAGTGACCTGGGCTATTGATGTTAGCTCAGGTCACTGTATTGCTCTCCCAGCCAATGGGGAACATTCTGTTCTTCATGGACTGGGACAGTGACTATGGTATAGATCGCCGTGGGACGCCCCCCCTTATTGGATTACGCCGGACGTGGAATTGATTGTTCTTATCAATAAATTGGTGAAAGAGGGAATGTGGAGAGTGGTTTTTTTTTCCCCAAGTAAAACTTTTTTTGTTGTCTATTTTATATTTCTTACTGACTGGGTTTGTGATGTCAGGTATCTGATAGACGCGTGACATCACTAACCCCAGGGCTTGATGCCAGGTGACATTACACATCTGGCATCAACCCCATATATTACCTCGTTTGCCACCGCACCAGGGCAACGGGATGAGTTGGGGCGAAGCGCCAGGATTGGCACGTCTAATGGATGCGCCACTTCTGGGGCGGCTGCAGCCTGCTATTTTTAGGCTGGGGAGTGTCCAATAACAGTGGACCTCCCTAGTCTGAGAATATCAGACCCCAACTGTCCGCTTTACCTTGGCTGGTGATCCAATTTGGGGGGACCCCACGTTTTTTGTTTTAAATTATTTATTTAATGTAAAATAACAGCGTGGGGTGCCCTCTGTTTTGGATTACCAGCCAAGGTGAAGCTGCCAGCTGTGGTTTGCAGGCTGCAGCCGTCTGCTTTACCCTAGCTGGCTACAAAAGATAGGGGGGACCCCACGTCATTTTTTTTTAATTATTTACTTTTTGGCTAAATACAAGGCTAGGCATCCTTTAGTGCCACATGAAAGTCACTAAAGGGTGCCAGCTTAGAATATGCAGGGGGTTTGGGACATTATATAGGTCTTTCTCATCTATCTATCTATTCATCTATCCATCTTTCCCTCTATCCATTATCTGTCTATCGATTATCTATCTATTATCTATATTATTTATTTCTGCTCAGCATAAAAAAACCGCAGGGACCAACCTGCGGAAAAACCGTGGCAAAAACGCATGCGTTTTTCCTGCGGATTTGGTGCGTTTTTTTACCACAGGTGCGGTAATCTTCAACTCCCAGAAGTTTCTCAAGAAATTTTCTTAAGAAAAATCACTTTTCTAGTGCGCACATAGCCTAAGGGTGGGGAGCTGGTTGTCAGATTTGTTAGACTATCCCCAGAGAAGGCAGGTACCTCTGCCTTCCTGATCGCTGTATACACAGTGCTGAACAAGTGCTGTGTATACAGATTAGGAAGCAGAACCTTTCTCCCCAAGACCCATTTATCATGTGATTGCTGGTTCCTAAAAAAAACCCCAGTCAGTTCTGCAATGCAGACAGGAGGCTGAATTCCCCTGCAACTGGGTCTAATTTACTAGCCTTAATTACAGGGGAAATTGGCAATAAAGAGAATGGGACTGTTAGGCCTCACTCACATGAGCGTATAATTCAGATGAGTGCAAAGGAAGACAAAAAAAATCACATTGCGCTCGCAGCATTTCTTATTCAGTGAGAGAGAGAAGATTTTCAATTTGTTTCTAATACCGATTCAGCATGAGAGAACATTCCCAGCTTGCTGCGAGTGCCTCCACGAATTGCATCACACAAGTCTATGGGTGCATGTGAAACATTGGACTGCATTCGGATGACATCCCAAAGCAGTGCGGTATACACACACAGGCAATGGAGAAGTTGGAGAAAGCAATCTTTCTTTCTATCCTCTCCTCACCTGTGCGCCAATCCTTCCATACAAGAGAATCAGATTACAGTAGTTGACACTCTGCTCATGCAGACCCTGAGCCAAGTGTCATTAGCATATAACCGTGTCCGATTCTGTCATCGGATGCTATACGCTTGTGTGCCGTAAAATGACACCTCTTTTCCTCCCCAGAGATCTTTGGAGACCTTATGTTGTGGCACAGTGTGTGAAGTGATCAAAGAAATAAATTAAAAGCAAGAAAATAAAACAAAACTAAAAAAAAAAACCCAAAAAACAAAACCACAGTCCAAATCAGTATTTCTAGCCCCGTCACCGAAAAAAGTCAAATATCGAAAAATAATTTCTACAGAAAAGGGAACACTATTTTTTTTTCAGTGTTCCCTTGTGTTTTTTGTTTTTTTTTTTTATTCTACAAAACGTCACATTTAAAAAATGTCTTTAAGTTTCCTGCCCAATATGTGATTTGAAAAAAGCAATATAAAAATTAGGCCTCAAGCATCGTAGAAAAAGGGGAAATTAGTTGAATAACTGAAGGGTAACATATTTTTTTTGAGCAGTTTTTAGAAGTGCATGTACGATAAAACCCCACAATGTGTCTTCTCAGAAATAGAAAAATGATGAAGTTAAAAGGGATTTTCTTTACTCAACATAAGTCTACAGCTCTTCTATAATTGTAGATTGACAAATCGTGACAGTGTGCAATGCACACATTGTCAGAACTCCCCTTTTGTTGCTAGTGTAAGTCGGATGCCACATGTGTGCAAGTTTGCAGTTTGCTTACTTGGGCTCACATGCCAACTACTTTCTCACCCACTGGAAATAACATACATGCAGTCACGTGACCCACTTATGCCGGCTATAGAGTGGAAGGAATTGTGACAGTTTGCACGTTACACACCAGATGCATTCAGCAGTCTGCAGCCAGATAGTATGCCTACTGTGTTCTCTTCAGCCTGGAAAACCCCTTTAAACCTCCATACAAGACTCATTTAGATTTCCGTCGCCTTTATACAAGTTATACCCAATTAATGAGCTGGTAGATGTCCTTGTATTCTTGCAGACTGAGTGGTCCGCACTAAATCATGGAGACTTGTCCAGTATTGATCTGAGTTTTGAATCAAACTCACCAATGCTAGTCTTTTGGGTCTGTGGAAAAAAAAATCGGACAGCGCTCGGGTGTTTCATGGATTAACAGGTGAATCTTCAGAAACCTCCATCAGGGTTTTTTGTTTGTTCTTGAGAATCTGTTCATGATCTGGTACAAACTATGTGCAGAGTCTGTTCTGCGCACGTTCTTCACTTTCACAAGCTTTGTGGTGTCGATGCAATTATTGCCACAAACTCTACTCTGCTGCATCTGATCTGTGCTTGGCATTAGTGTTCTTTGCCCTCACGTGCCTGTCATTCCCTTATGTATTGTCTCTTTTCCCATGTGTTTACTTATTTTGTCATTTGCATCTACTGGCAACAAAACAAACAATAAACATTGCTATAGATGCTGCACATTAATGTCTGCACCTTACATTATATGCCAGTCTTTTTCGCTATATAGTAAAAGCCACATCCAAAGCAGCTTTGGTCTGTAATCAGAATGCCCCTTTTCCAGAATCAGATCAGAATGCCCCTTTTCCAGAATCAGATCCGAATGCCCCTTTTCCACAATCAGATCCGAATGCCCCTTTTCCACAATCAGATCCGAATGCTCCTTTTCCACAGTCAGATCAGAATGCCCTTTTTTGCAGAATCAGATCAGAATGCCCTTTTTTGCAGAATCAGATCAGAATGCCCCTTTTCCACAGTCAGATCAGAATGCCCCCTTTCTAGAATTAGATCAGAATGCCCCCTTTCCAGAATTAGATCAGAATGCCCCCTTTCCAGAATCAGATCAGAATGCCCCCTTTCCAGAATCAGATCAGAATGCCCCCTTTCCAGAATCAGATCAGAATGCCCCTTTTCCAGAATCAGATCAGAATGCCCCTTTTCCAGAGTCAGATCAGAATGCCCCTTTTCCACAGTCAGATCAGAATGCCCCTTTTCCACAGTCAGATCAGAATGCCCCTTTTCCACAATCAGATCAGAATGCCCCTTTTCCACAGTCAGATCAGAATGCCCCTTTTCCACAGTCAGATCAGAATGCCCCTTTTCCACAGTCAGATCAGAATTCCCCTTTTCCACAGTCAGATCAGAATGCCCCTTTTCCACAGTCAGATCAGAATGCCTCTTTTCCAGAATCAGATCAGAATGCCCCTTTTCCACAGTCAGATCAGAATGCCTCTTTTCCAGAATCAGATCAGAATGCCCCTTTTCCAGAATCAGATCAGAATGCCCCTTTTCCAGAATCAGATCAGAATGCCCCTTTTCCAGAATCAGATCCGAATGCTCCTTTTCCACAGTCAGATCAGAATGCCCTTTTTTGCAGAATCAGATCAGAATGCCCTTTTTTGCAGAATCAGATCAGAATGCCCCTTTTCCACAGTCAGATCAGAATGCCCCCTTTCCAGAATTAGATCAGAATGCCCCCTTTCCAGAATTAGATCAGAATGCCCCCTTTCCAGAATTAGATCAGAATGCCCCTTTTCCACAGTCAGATCACAATGCCCCTTTTCCACAGTCAGATCAGAATGCCCCTTTTCCACAGTCAGATCAGAATGCCCCTTTTCCACAGTCAGATCAGAATGCCCCTTTCCCACAGTCAGATCAGAATGCCCTTTTTGCAGAAATATGCATAGAGCCTTAACACTCCTTATACTAAACACTGAAAAATGTCGTATAAAGACGCTAACCTAGAAAACCCCTTGACTCTGTTCTGTTGTTCATTAATTGTCTTCTGGGCCCAGCTTTACAGTATAACATTTTGGATCCCTCTGTTGGGTTGTCCCAAAAAAATGGATAATCCTGAAAAGCTATGAAATAAAATGTGCAGCTATACTCCCCCCTCTACAGGTCCAGCACAACCTCTCTACCACTGCCCCAGTCTTTGTTGACAGGCAGCAGTGGTGACATCATGACTGCTGCAGCCAATCGTTGAGCTTTAGCATTCTTATGATGACTACACCGGTATCACAGGGGAACCCATTGAATGGCTGCATTGGTGATGTTTTTAGTCCAGATATCAGCGCTGCAGCTTGTTATCCTACTGCAGAGGAGGGACTTGCTTGAGGGTATTGTTGATTTTTATGCCTGTGAAGTAAATGTAAGTCCAAAACAAAGCCGCATAGGTAAAAACAGTGGGTGTAACCCTAGGGCTAGAGTCAGTGCCGTCAATATAGGTCATGTATACTGCTATCTCAAACCAATCTTTGACAGTGTTCATGTGCGGTTTACAGCTAATTTATATTTTATGTAATTATTTTTTAAAATAAAATGAAAGTGCGCCAAAAACGTGAATTAGCTTTAAAGCACACCAATCTCCAGGATTTTCCTATATAAACTAAAGCCAGTGCTATACTGGCACTACCATGCTGATTCTATACATGACTTTAGTTGTCAGATTGGATGTATAGTTTTGGAAATACAGACAAGTAAAGTTATAGAAAAATGCATCTTTGATTGGCAGCAGCTGCTGAATAACCAATGTGTGGGTCAGGTTTTGCTATCTATTCCCGCCCCTGTCTGCTCTCTGGCCTCTGTAGATGCTAGACTGTATGGGCTCCATCCAGGTGTTGGAGTCATTTCTGTCACGTAATAGTGGCGTGTTAGAAATGCAGCCCATACAGTCTCATCTACAGAGGCCAGGCAGCAGAGGCGGAAATAGATAAGAAAATCCCAACCCACATATTAGCTATTCAGCAGCTGCTGCCAATCAAAAAGCTACACTTTTCTGTAACTTTACTTGCCTGTATTTCATAAACTATACATCCTACATGACAACTAAAGGTATGTATAGAATCAGCCTGATAGTGCCAGTATAGCACTAGCTTTACGTCATATTCGGAAATCCTGGTGATTGGTGTGCTTTAAGCCACTTTAAAACCAGATTGAATGCCATATTACGGACACAAGTCCCTTCCTGATGAGGCTAGTTTCAGACCGTTGTATATGGAAACATGGGGCACAGTTGGGCCAAGACTGTCAGCTGTAACATGGGAGCACAAATTTGCCGATAATGTTTGAAATTGGTCTTATTAGGCTACATGCGCACGTTGCGTTTTTGCTGCGTTTTTGGCTGCAGTTTTGTTGTCAGAACTTTCTGACATCTGACTTCCCAGCAAAGTCTATGAGAAGTCAGATTTGTCATGCACACATTGGAGTTTATTTGTCAGCATTTTATTTGTCAAACGTTTGTGACAAAAAAATGCAGCCTGTTCATTCTTCCTGCGTTTTTATCAACATTTGTCACAAAACGCAGCAAAAAACGCACCTACAATTACAAGCATTTTGTGTGACATTTCCGGTCTCTCTCTGACAAGGTGCAGTTTTGGCTGCAGTTTGTGAACACAAAAAGATGCAGCGAGCGCATGTAGCCTTAGGCCACGATCAGTATTTGGTCAGTATTTTACATCAGTATGTGTAAGCCAAAATCAGGAGCGGAACAATCAGAGGACAAGTATAATAGCAGCTCGGCACCACTGCTGTATGTTTCACTCCTGGTTTTGATTTACAGATACTTAGGTAAAATATTGAACGTGTAAATGTGGCCTTAGGCTGCTTTCACACATCCGGTTTTTGCAGTGCGGCTCAATCCGGCTCAAAAACCTATGCAACGGATGCGGCAAAAAAACCAAATCCGTTGCATAAATTTTCCATGCGGCCCGTCCGTTTTTTGACGGATGCGGCTTGATACTGAGCATGCACAGTGCAAAAAAACGCATCCGGCGTCCATATGCTTGCATTGTAAATTGCACCGCATTGCGCCAGATCCGGCGCTATGCGTTTTTTTTCGCCGCACAAAAAACCGTGCCAGCCAACTTTCCATCCGGCCACTGCATGGGCTAAATATGCCACATCTGGCAAAAAAACGGACGCAACGCAAGGCCATGCGGCACAATATGGCGCTAATGCAAGTCTATGCGGAAAAAACACAACCAGCGGCAAAAAAAAACTGTTGCGTTTTTTTCTGCAAAGCGCCGTATTGTGCCGCTCAGCAAAAACCGGATGTGTGAAAGCAGCCTAAGAGAAATCTTCTTTGTATGATAGGTCAGGTATGGGGCTTGCAATGAGGTGCATAGTGCATCAGTGAAAAGGACTTCCACCACTGTTTTTTTTGTTTTCTTCAAGTGAAGAACTTGGGAGAAAAAGTGGCTACGTAGTGTCTATGGGAGTAATGTGCAGTGTAATGTCGCCACTGTCTGTATCCCATGTTTGTACTTCTGATTTTCATTCCTCAGCTACCACAAACCTAAATTAGATGCCGCGGAGAAGGGGCCTGTGTTGTCGGTAACATAACAATTGTAATGTCTGCATTCGCTGGCACTTCCTTAACCAGCAGTAAATTGGATATTTGTGCAAACCGTTTAAAAACTGTATAAAAAAAAAAGCTAAAATAATGCACAGAATCTGTATGTCTTGCTATATTTATGAATTATTTATTTATTTTTTTTGTTTGATTGACCTTTTAGTAATGCTGATTTCACACATCATTTTTTTTTGGGGGGGTGGAGGGGGCCACAAAAAACGGACTGATTGTTATAAATTTTTATTTTTGCCTTTTTATTTATTTATACCATCGATTTTTCTTACATGGGAAACCTCCAGGTTTGTTTATTTTCTCCCAAGATACCTCTAGCTTCAGTCCATAAAAGCCAAGACCCTACATGGGGGTATCAGTATCTATGTCCCATAGGCTAAAATAGGTATGTGTAGTGCGAGAAAATACATTGAACACTTAAGTGAAACTCAAATGGATGAATGAGACCCTACAAAGTGTTGTTTGAGGTTTTCAGGGACCTAGCAGTGTATCCATCGTGCTCTCTAGTAGTGTATGGTGCCCTATGTAGCTCCTCGTGCCCCCAGCATGGCTGGACAATGTGTGAAGGCTTGAAATAATGCCCGGCATTCCCAGATGACTTCATGGGGTCTAAGTAAACTCTCCCTCATTTTAATGGCAAGATGTGACAAAATTCTCCCTTCTTGATAACATGCAGTGTCCGATCCATGCCGAGAAAAAGGAGCGATAAAGTCTAAATGTGAAAAAGGGGTATATCTATAAGGTCATGAAGTGAAGAGATTCTTAGGGTTACAATTGCCGTGAAGCCTTGTAACGCTCTCATCTATCACAGTGGGTTTTTCCCTTCGCGTTTTTTTGTTGTTTTTTTTTCCTGATGCTCGGACTTTGTACTCTGGTTTCGAATGATATTAAATAGTAAAAGTGTTTGCTTTACGCTCTATGTAGGTCTGCCAAGGTGTGTGTGGATCTAAAATTGGAATACAGGCAAAAGTGTCAGTGTTTGCTCTACTCTTAACTTTCCCAGACTTTAATGGTCACATTAGGTCAAGATTTAAAGGGTTTCTGTATGTTATTGTAGGCATAGCGAAAATATCCATCTTTCTATTTAATGTATGTGTTAACATTAGATACATTTCCTTTTATATATGCAAGTGAGAAAAGCGCTTAAACCGAGAATATATATTTCTATTCAAGTTCTCGCATAGTGTTCTAATGGTTATGGTATTGATCCATTTGTATTGCTGGCTTTAAAGGGAATTTGTCAGCACGTTTTTGCTACCCCATCTGAGAGCAGCATGATGTACGCAGAGTAGCCTTGAATCCAATGATGTATCACTTAGATTATAGGGTGCAGCCATTCTGACACAATCCAAAGTCAGATTTAGCAATGCAGCAGAGCTGAGAAAGCTGCCCCTACTCACACCATGCTCTCTATAGACATTGTACATTGACAGTGAGGTGCCAATCAGAGGAGGGGGTGTGCCAGACAACATGACAGCCAACAAATCATACCAATGATAAGGTCCTGCCACTAAAACAAACATTGCAAATAAACAACACCAAGACCTTGACCAGAGAGGTGTTGCTGAATACTCTGTATTAACACTTACAGCACAAACCTGCTGACAGATTCCCTTTAAGGCTACATTCCCACAATCAGCTTTTGGTGAGTTTTTAATGTTGCAGAATTTCTACAGCATTTTGGAACCTATACAGTAAATTTAGGTTATTTTGTGTTTTGTTTTTTTTTTTTACATGCGGTTTGTGCCTCATGTCATGCTTCAAATACAGCTGCTTTATTTTTGATACTTCCTAGCATTTGGCTATGACAGAACTTCTTGTGCGGATTACATGAGTTGTTACTGCGTTTCCACTGTGAAAATGCACTAAAAACACTTGTGATTTTATTTATTTGTGGATTGTCCGCAACGAATACAGGCCTATGAGGAAAATATGCACATAACATTCAGCGTGCCTGCAAGAGAAGGGGACGTATTGTGGATTTGAAGCAGCACGGTGGGCATGAGGCTTCTGTAAATCCCTTCCACGTTACTGATATTGTAAGCCGCTGAGTTTTTGACACATTGAAAATACGGAGCTTCAAAAACTCAGCCTAAATTTGGGAAGTCCCCATTTACAATGGTAATTTTTCTTTATTTAGAGCAAAATAATAGTTACATTTTTTTTTTTTTTTTTTTTTAAAAAGAACAGGTATTTTTTCTATTTCTAATCGAGCTTGTAAGCGCTGCTCTGAAGCTGGACAGATCGCTGGAGCTCACATTTGACCAGCAACACTGCAGCATTTTTTTTTTATTTCAGCATTGGTGTGGAGCTTTAAACCGAATTCCCATGCCCCAGGTCTTATACTTATCCTCCATTTGTTTCACCTTTTTTTTTTTTTTTTTTTTTTTTCCAGTATCGGTCCGCTCTTACGGCGCCATCTTGTGACTGTAACTTTTTACTGTCCGGTAGTTAGAAGTTACATCACAAGCTCCCAATACAAATCTATGAGAGCAAAAAAGAGGCTTTCATAGACTTGTGTGGACTTGTGACATCTGGCCCTCTCCATGAAACACTGGAGGTGCAGACAGGTTACAAAGTGCTGGAGACCAACGGGAGTAACACTGGAAACTGATGAAGACGACGGAGGGAGAGTATAAGAAAATGGGCAGGGAACTTATATTTAATGTACCACTCAAAGAGTGAAATGAAACAAATTGTTGGAGTGGTGCTTTAAATGGCCCGTATCATCCGTCACCCTGGGGGCCTCTTCCTACAACCCCGCAAACATCTGATTTTGCTGGGAAGAAGCCGCTATGTTAAGTAGTACTACATGGATGCCATTCAGATATATACAAAGATTGCTCTTATTCCACCAAAACAGGAGCTGCTCATATAAAGTGTGCCCCCCCCATCTATGATATCCATATGCAGTGGGGAAAATAAGTACGGTATTTGATACACTGACGATTTTGCAAATTTTTCCACCTACAAAGAATGGAGAGGTCTGTAATTTTTATCATAGGGACACTTCAACTGTGACAGAATCGAAAACAAAATCCAGAAAATCACATTATATGATTTTTAAATAATTTGTATTTTCTTGCATGAAATAAGTATTAGATACACTAGAAAAAAACAGAACTGATTATTTGGTACAGGAACCTTTTGTTTGCAATTACAGATGTCAGATGTTTCCAGTAGTTCTTGGGCAGTTTTGTACACTCTGCAGCAGGGATTTTGGCTCCTCCATACAGATTTTCTCCAGATCTTTCAGGTTTCGGAGTTGTCACTGGGCAACATTGAGTTTCAGCTCCCTCCAAAGATTTTCTTTTGGGTTCAGGTCTGGAGACTGGCTAGGCCATTCCAGGACCTTGATATGCTTCTTACAGAGCCAGTCCTTAATTGCCCTGGCTGTGTGTTTTGGGCCATTGTCATGCTGAAAGACCCAACCACGACCCAACATACTCTTACTGAGGGAAGGAATTTGTTGGCCAAAATCTCGCTTTATGACCGGATCCATCCTCTCTTCAATATGGTGTATTCCTCCTGTCCCCTTTGCAGAAAAGCACCCCCAGGGTGATGTTTTCATACTCATGCTTCGTGGTTGGGATGGTGTTCTTGGGATCGTACTCACCCTCCTTCTTCCTCCAAACACGACAAGTGAAGCTGACGCCAAAAAGTTCTATTTTGGTCTCTTCTGACCACGTGACCTTCTCCCATGCCTCCTCTGGATCATCCAGATGGTAATTGGCTAACTTCAAACAGGCCTAGACATGTGCTAGCGTGAGCAGGAATACCTTGCGTGCTCTGGAGCATTTTAATCTATGATGGTGTAGTGTGTTACGAATGGTAATTTTTAAGACTGCCGGTCCCCGCTCTCTTCAGGTCATTGACCAGGTACTCCTAGTTCTGGGCTGATTCCTGACCTTTCTCACAATCATCCTTACCCCACGAAGCGAGATTTTGCCTGGAGCCCCAAACCGAGTAAGATGGACAGTCATCTTGTGTTTCTTCCATTTTCTAATAATTGCGCTAACAGTTGTTGCTTTCTTATCAAGCTGCTTGCCTATTGTCCTGTAGCCCACCCCAGCCATATGCAGGTCTACAATTTTGGTCCTGGTGTCTTTTAGACAGCTCTTTGTTCTTGGCCATGGTGGAGAGGTTGGAGTGTGATTAATTGTGGACAGGTGTCTTTTACGAGGGGCTGCTGCTAAGTCTTTGGCTTTGTGATCTTTTTTTGTTTCTATTGTAATGAATGTTACATCACATGAAAGCCTTATGTGTCTAATATATGGTTTTCAAAATTTTGTGTTTGTTGCTAATGGCAACAGTGTTCTACGCACGCGGGAAAGCAAAATGGCAGAGTCTAATGCGATATTCACAGCAATTGAGAGCAGAGGAGTGATAAAATTCTTGTTTCTGCAAGGAAAGTCCACGAAGCATATTCATGGTGATATGTCGCAGACATTGGGGGATCAATGCCCTTCATATTCCACAGTTAAGAACTGGGTTGCCAAATTTAAAACTGGCCACTTCAGCACCAATGATGAGGAACGTCCTTGACGACCGAAAGTGGTGGTTGTTCCGGAGATCATCGATGCTGTACACAACCTCATACTGGAGAATCCACAAATTTCAGCTAAAGCAATAGCAGACATCATGGGGATTTCCCGTGAACGTGTTTGTGCCATTATCCATGAACATTTGGACATGAGGAAACTATCTGCAAAGTGGGTCTCCAAATGTTTGACAACAGATCAGAGAAGCATGCGAGTGAAAACTTCCCAGTCCATTTCTTAGCGTTTCCGGACGCATAAGAACTTCCTGGATCGACTGGTCACTATGGATGAGACCTGGATTTATTTGTAAGACCTGAAAACATGGAGCAGTCAAAATAGTGGAGGCACAGTGGTTCCTCTCATCCAAAGAAGTTCAGGGTGCAAACATCAGCCAATAAGGTGAAGGCGTCTGTGTTCTGGGATAAGGAGGGTGTGCTGCTAGTGGACTACCCTCAAAAGGGTTCCATCATCAATGCAAGGTATTACATTGAACATTTGGATCAATTAAAGGCAGCTCTGAAGGCCAAAAGGTGAGGCAAGCTGTCTTGCAGGAATAAGATTCCTTTGGACAACGCCTCTGCTCACACTGCACAAGCAACCACAGCAAAACTGGCAGAGCTGGGTTTCCAGATGGTTGACCACCCACCTAATTCACCAGATCTAGCTCCCTCTGACTATCATCTGTTTCCAAACCTGAAGAAACTCCTCAAGGGTACCAAATTTCACATCATTTCTGTTGCCATGGCTGCTACGGATGCCTGGTTTGAGGCACAACCGAAATCCTTCTTTTTGCTAGGCTTACAGAACTTGGTACACCGATGTAAACAGTGTGTTATCATCAGTGGAGAGTATGTGGAATTCATGTAAAGTTTCAACATCCTATCTTGTTTCTTTCTTGTTAAAGCCAAAGACTTATCAGCAACGCCTCGTATACAGGTAACAGTTCAACAGGTGCAATTAATACAGGTAATGAGGACAGAGTAGGAGGGC